>NC_090832.1:100195434-100283224 GCF_028021215.1 Eschrichtius robustus
CAGGGTGCTTCATTATCCGGGGTGGGACTCATCTTGCCACGCTCTAGAGCTAAAGGGAATCTCAACGTGAGTCCTTGCCTCGAGGTAAGGCCCTGAGTAGCCAGACAGAAAGGGAGGCATCCAGCTCTTTCCATGAGCTCTTAGTCGCTGTTCTGCTTTATTTTAAAGGAAGTACACTTTTCAGCACTCCTAGGCCCCTCGGGTGAGCATCCTTTTCGTTCCAAGATCACTGAGATCCTCCACACTCCTGTAGGCCTGCTGAGCAACAACGTGGCCCATATGTCCCTCGGAGTTCCTCTGTGTCTGCTGAGTCATGGGCAACACACTGCAGTCTTTCTTAGGAGATCTTGATCGAACAGCACTCGCACAGGTTGACGAGCTCCGTTTTGGCAAGTTCCAACTTGCTGTGGAAATCGCGCACACATTCCCTAGTCTGAGCTGCATTGAGGAAAACACTAGGCTTCGCCTTCCTTCCAGGACCTCCTACCTGAAGTCACCCTGCCTCCAGGAGAAAATCGGCTTGCGTTCGTATTGCAACTAAAGCAGAGTTTTTCCTCTAGCACTGCAGGCTTTTGAAGAGGCACCGGCCCCGAGGCCTAACTAGGGCGTTCCTTGGTTGAGGCCGTGCACTAGATGCAGAACGCCGTGCCTCGAGAAGTTGCTTCAGGGAAGGAACTAGTGGGTACGCTGTGTCTCTTTTGTCTTGTGAGAAACCAGAGTTTTGGATGCTGCCTGTGCACATGGAAATGGGGTCGTGATGGTACTAGCCTTGCTTTTCTCTTTGGAAACCTCCATTCTTGCAGCCGTGAAGCTCCCTGAAATTCTCTGCTGTTGACCGCCCCGTGACCACTGTAGGCATGGGTGTGGGAAGAAAATGAGTTTTCTCTGGCTACACACGGAGCTTCACTGGCCGGGGTGGGGCTCACCTTGCCATGCTCTAGAGCCAAAGGGAATCTCCACGTGAGTCCTCGCCTCGAGGTAAGGCCCTGAGTAGCCCTGCAGAAAGGGAGGCATGCAGCTCTTTCCATGAGCTCTTAGTGGAGGTTCTGCTTTATATTAAAGGAAGGACCCTTTTCAGGACTCCTAGGTCTCTCGGGTGAGCATCATTTCCTTCCAAGATCACTGACTCCCTCCACACCCCTGTGGGCCTGCTGAGCAGCATTGAGTCCCATACGTCCCTCGGAGGCCCTCTGTGTCTGCCGAGTCTCGGGCAACACACTATACGTTACTTCAGGAGAGCTACATTTCCAGAACCCTCGAACAGCATCAGAACCACATTTCTAGGCAGTCCAACATGCCCTGGAAGTCTTCGACATTGCCCTCGTCTGAGCTGCTCTGAGGAAACACTCTGCTTAGAATTGATCGAGGACCTCTTTCCTGAAGTCACTCTATTCAAAGAGAAATACAGCATCCTAACATGCTGTGTCGCTCACAGGGCAAGCAACGTGAGAACTTGCCTCGAGGTAAGGCCCTGAAATGCTATGCACAAGCAGAGGCGTGTAGCAGTTTCCATGAGGCCGTAGTCGCTGCTCTGCAGCATTTGAACGCCAGTAGGCTTTTTAGGACACCTAGGTGCCTCGTCTGGTAAACTTATTCCCTGCAAGAACACCGAGTACCCTCAGTCTCACCTGGCCATTCTAAGCAATATCCAGGCCAGGAGCTTTCCGACTCACAGTGTGTATGCCGAGTGAAGGGCTACACAGTGCACTCTTATTGGGACATCTGGATTTAGCCAGCAATCGCACAGATTGACGAGCACCGTTCTGGCAAGTTCCAACATGCCGTGGAAGTCACACTCATTCCCTAGTCTGAGCTGCACAGAGAAAACACTAGGCTTCTCCTTCCATCCACAACCTCCTACCTGAAGTCACCCTGCCTCCAGGAGAAAGACGGCTGCGTTCCTATTGCAACTGAAGCACAGTTTCTCCTGTAGCACTGCAGGCTTTTGAATAGGCAAGGGCCCAGAGGCCTAGCTAAGACTTTCCCTGGTGAGGCCGTTCACTAGAGGTAGAACACCCTGCCTCGAGAAGTTGATTCAGGGAAGCAACCAGTGTGTACTCTGTGTCTCTTTTGACTTGTTAGAAACCACAGAGATGTATGCTGCCTGTGCCCACGGAAATGGGGGTATGATGGTAATAGCCTTGTTTCCCATTTGGAAACCTCCATTCTTGCTGCCTTGAAGCTCCCTGAAATTCTCTGCTGTGGACAGGCCCCTGGCTATTGTAGGCATTGGTCTGGGGAGAAAATGAGTTTTCTCTGGCTACCCAGTGTGCTTCATACCCAGGGCTGGGACTCATCTTGCCATGCTCTAGAGCTATAAGGAATCTCAACGTCAGTCCTTGCCTCGAGGTAAGGCCCTGAGTAGCCATGCAGAAAGGGAGGCATGCAGCTCTTTCCATGAGCTCTTAGTCGCTGTACTACTTTATATTAAAGGAAGTAGCCTTTTCAGCACTCCTAGGACCCTCGGGGCAGCCTCATTTTAGTACCAAGATCACTGAGTACCTCCACACCCCTGTTGGCTTGCTGAGCAACAACGAGGCCCATAGGTCCCTCGGAGGTCCTCTGTGTCTGCTGAATCATGGGCAACACACTGCACTCTTTCTTGGGATATCTTGGTTTCACAGCACTCGCACAGGTTCACGAGCACCGTTTTGGCAAGTTCCAACTTGCTGTGGAAGTCGCACACATTCCCTAGTCTGAGCTGCACTGAGAAAAACACTAGGCTTCCCCTTCCTTCCAGGAACTCCTACCTGAAGTCACCCTGCCTCCAGGAGAAAGACGCCTTGCTTCCTATTGCAACTAAAGCACAGTTTTTCCTATAGCACTGCAAGCTTTTGAATAGGCACGAGCCCAGAGGCCTAGCTAGGGCGTTCCTTGGTTGAGGCAGTTCACTAGATGCAGAACACCCTGCCACGAGAATTTGATTCAGGGAAGGAAGCAGTGTGTAATCTGTGTCTCTTTTGAGTTGTGTGAAACCACAGGGATGTATGCTGTTTGTGCCTAGGGAAATGTGGGCATGTTGGTAGTAGACTTGCTTATCCATTTTGAAAGCTCCATTCATGCTGCCTTGAAGCTCCCTGAATTCTCTGCTGTTGACAGGACCCTGGCTATTGTAGGCATTGGTCTGGGAAAAAAATGAGTTTTCTCTGGCTACACAGGGTGCTTCATTATCCGGGGTGGGACTCATCTTGCCATGCTCTAGAGCTAAAGGGAATCTCAACGTGAGTCCTTGCCTCGAGGTAAGGCCCTGAGTAGCCAGACAGAAAGGGAGGCATGCAGCTCTTTCCATGAGCTCTTAGTCGCTGTTCTGCTTTATTTTAAAGGAAGTACACTTTTCAGCACTCCTAGGCCCCTCGGGTGAGCATCATTTTCGTTCCAAGATTTACTGAGATCCTCCACACTCCTGTAGGCCTGCTGAGCAACAAAGTGGCCCATATGTCCCTCGGAGCTCCTCTGTGTCTGCTGAGTCATGGGCAACACACTGCAGTCTTTCTTAGGAGATCTTGATTGAACAGCACTCGCACAGGTTGACGAGCACCGTTTTGGCAAGTTCCAACTTGCTGTGGAAATCGCGCACACATTCCCTAGTCTGGGCTGCATTGAGGAAAACACTAGGCTTCGCCTTCCTTCCAGGACCTCCTACCTGAAGTCACCCTGCCTCCAGGAGAAAAACGGCTTGCGTTCGTATTGCAACTAAAGCAGAGTTTTTCCTCTAGCACTGCAGGCTTTTGAAGAGGCACCGGCCCCGAGGCCTAACTAGGGCGTTCCTTGGTTGAGGCCGTGCACTAGATGCAGAACCCCGTGCCTCGAGAAGTTGCTTCAGGGAAGGAACTAGTGGGTACGCTGTGTCTCTTTTGTCTTGTGAGAAACCAGAGTTTTGTATGCTGCCTGTGCACATGGAAATGGGGTCGTGACGGTACTAGCCTTGCTTTGCTCTTTGGAAACCACCATTCTTGCTGCCGTGAAGCTCCCTGAAATTCTCTGCTGTTGACAGGCCTCGACCCACTGTAGCCATGGGTCTGGGAAGAAAATGAGTTTTCTCTGGCTACACACGGAGCTTCAGTGGCCCGGGTGGAACTCATCATGCCATGCTCTACAGCTCAAGGAAATCTCAACGTGAGTCCTTGCCTCGAGGTAAGGCCCTGAGTAGCCATGCAGAAAGGGAGGCATGGAGCTCTTTCCATGAGCTCTTAGTCGCTGTTCTGCTTTACTGTAAAGGAAGTACCCTTTTCAGGACTCCTAGGCCCCTGGGGTGAGCATCATTTTATTCCAATATCTCTGAGTACCTCCACACCCCTGTAGGCCTGCTGAGCAACAACGAGGCCCATTGGTCCCTCGGAGGTCCTCTGTGTCTGCTGAGTCATGGGCAACACCCTGCACTCTTTCTTGTGATATCTTGATTCACAGCACTCGCACAGGTTCAAGAGCCACGTTCTAGCAAGTTCCAACAGGACGTGGAAGTCGCACTCATTCCCTAGTCTGAGCTGCACAGAGAAAAACACTAGGCATCTCCTTCCATCCAGGACCTCCTACCTGAAGTCACCCTGCCTCCAGGAGAAAGACGGCTTGCGTTCCTTTTGCAACTAAAGCACAGTTTTTCCTGTAGCGCTGCAGGCTTTTGAAGCGGCATGGGCCCAGAGGCTTGGCTAGGGCGTTCCTTGGTGAGGCCGTTCACTAGATGCAAAACACCCTGCCTCGAGAAGTTGATTGAGGGAAGCAACCAGTGTGTAGTCTGTGTCTCTTTTGACTTGTTAGAAACCACAGAGATGTATGCTGCCTCTGCCCACGGAAATGGGGGCATGATGGTACTAGCCTTGCTTTCCATTTGGAAAGCTCCATTCTTGCTGTCGTGAAGCTCCCTGAAATTCTCTGCTGTTGACCGCCCCGTGACCACTGTAGGCATGGGTGTGGGAAGAAAATGAGTTTTCTCTGGCTACACACGGAGCTTCACTGGCCGGGGTGGGGCTCACCTTGCCATGCTCTAGAGCCAAAGGGAATCTCCACGTGAGTCCTTGCCTCGAGGTAAGGCCCTGAGTAGCCCTGCAGAAAGGGAGGCATGCAGCTCTTTCCATGAGCTCTTAGTGGAGGTTCTGCTTTATATTAAAGGAAGGACCCTTTTCAGGACTCCTAGGCCCCTCGGGTGAGCATCATTTTGCTTCCAAGATCACTGACTCCCTCCACACCCCTGTGGGCCCGCTGAGCAGCATTGAGTCCCATACGTCCCTCGGAGGCCCTCTGTGTCTGCCGAGTCTCGGGCAACACACTCTACGTTACTTCAGGAGAGCTACATTTCCAGAACCCTCGAACAGCATCAGAACCACATTTCTAGGCAGTCCAACATGCCCTGGAAGTCTTCGACATTGCCCTCATCTGAGCTGCTCTGAGGAAACACTCTGCTTAGAATTCATCGAGGACCTCGCTCCTGAAGTCACTCTATTCAAGGAGAAATACAGCATCCGAACCTGCTGTGTCGCTCACAGGGCAAGCAACGTGAGAACTTGCCTCGAGGTAAGGCCCTGAAATGCTATGCACAAGCAGAGGCGTGTAGCAGTTTCCATGAGGCCGTAGTCGCTGCTCTGCAGCATTTGAACGCCAGTAGGCTTTTTAGGACACCTAGGTGCCTCGTCTGGTAAACTTATTCCCTGCAAGAACACCGAGTACCCTCAGTCTCACCTGGCCATTCTAAGCAATATCCAGGCCAGGAGCTTTCCGACTCACAGTGTGTATGCCGAGTGAAGGGCTACACAGTGCACTCTTATTGGGACATCTGGATTTAGCCAGCAATCGCACAGATTGACGAGCACCGTTCTGGCAAGTTCCAACATGCCGTGGAAGTCACACTCATTCCCTAGTCTGAGCTGCACAGAGAAAACACTAGGCTTCTCCTTCCATCCAGGACCTCCTACCTGAAGTCACCCTGCTTCCAGGAGAAAGACGGCTGCGTTCCTATTGCAACTGAAGCACAGTTTCTCCTGTAGCACTGCAGGCTTTTGAATAGGCAAGGTCCCAGAGGCCTAGCTAAGACTTTCCCTGGTGAGGCCGTTCACTAGAGGTAGAACACCCTGCCTCGAGAAGTTGATTCAGGGAAGCAACCAGTGTGTACTCTGTGTCTCTTTTGACTTGTTAGAAACCACAGAGATGTATGCTGCCTGTGCCCACGGAAATGGGGGTATGATGGTAATAGCCTTGTTTCCCATTTGGAAACCTCCATTCTTGCTGCCGTGAAGCTCCCTGAAATTCTCTGCTGTGGACAGGCCCCTGGCTATTGTAGGCATTGGTCTGGGGAGAAAATGAGTTTTCTCTGGCTACCCAGTGTGCTTCATACCCAGGGCTGGGACTCATCTTGCCATGCTCTAGAGCTATAAGGAATCTCAACGTCAGTCCTTGCCTCGAGGTAAGGCCCTGAGTAGCCATGCAGAAAGGGAGGCATGCAGCTCTTTCCATGAGCTCTTAGTCGCTGTACTACTTTATATTAAAGGAAGTAGCCTTTTCAGCACTCCTAGGACCCTCGGGGCAGCCTCATTTTAGTACCAAGATCACTGAGTACCTCCAGACCCCTGTTGGCTTGCTGAGCAACAACGAGGCCCATAGGTCCCTCGGAGGTCCTCTGTGTCTGCTGAGTCATGGGCAACACACTGCACTCTTTCTTGGGATATCTTGGTTTCACAGCACTCGCACAGGTTCACGAGCACCGTTTTGGCAAGTTCCAACTTGCTGTGGAAGTCGCACACATTCCCTAGTCTGAGCTGCACTGAGAAAAACACTAGGCTTCCCCTTCCTTCCAGGAACTCCTACCTGAAGTCACCCTGCCTCCAGGAGAAAGACGCCTTGCTTCCTATTGCAACTAAAGCACAGTTTTTCCTATAGCACTGCAAGCTTTTGAATAGGCACGAGCCCAGAGGCCTAGCTAGGGCGTTCCTTGGTTGAGGCAGTTCACTAGATGCAGAACACCCTGCCACGAGAATTTGATTCAGGGAAGGAAGCAGTGTGTAATCTGTGTCTCTTTTGAGTTGTGTGAAACCACAGGGATGTATGCTGTTTGTGCCTAGGGAAATGTGGGCATGTTGGTAGTAGCCTTGCTTATCCATTTTGAAAGCTCCAATCATGCTGCCTTGAAGCTCCCTGAATTCTCTGCTGTTGACAGGACCCTGGCTATTGTAGGCATTGGTCTGGGAAGAAAATGAGTTTTCTCTGGCTACACAGGGTGCTTCATTATCCGGGGTGGGACTCATCTTGCCATGCTCTAGAGCTAAAGGGAATCTCAACGTGAGTCCTTGCCTCGAGGTAAGGCCCTGAGTAGCCAGACAGAAAGGGAGGCATGCAGCTCTTTCCATGAGCTCTTAGTCGCTGTTCTGCTTTATTTTAAAGGAAGTACACTTTTCAGCACTCCTAGGCCCCTCGGGTGAGCATCATTTTCGTTCCAAGATTTACTGAGATCCTCCACACTCCTGTAGGCCTGCTGAGCAACAAAGTGGCCCATATGTCCCTCGGAGCTCCTCTGTGTCTGCTGAGTCATGGGCAACACACTGCAGTCTTTCTTAGGAGATCTTGATTGAACAGCACTCGCACAGGTTGACGAGCACCGTTTTGGCAAGTTCCAACTTGCTGTGGAAATCGCGCACACATTCCCTAGTCTGGGCTGCATTGAGGAAAACACTAGGCTTCGCCTTCCTTCCAGGACCTCCTACCTGAAGTCACCCTGCCTCCAGGAGAAAAACGGCTTGCGTTCGTATTGCAACTAAAGCAGAGTTTTTCCTCTAGCACTGCAGGCTTTTGAAGAGGCACCGGCCCCGAGGCCTAACTAGGGCGTTCCTTGGTTGAGGCCGTGCACTAGATGCAGAACCCCGTGCCTCGAGAAGTTGCTTCAGGGAAGGAACTAGTGGGTACGCTGTGTCTCTTTTGTCTTGTGAGAAACCAGAGTTTTGTATGCTGCCTGTGCACATGGAAATGGGGTCGTGACGGTACTAGCCTTGCTTTGCTCTTTGGAAACCACCATTCTTGCTGCCGTGAAGCTCCCTGAAATTCTCTGCTGTTGACAGGCCTCGACCCACTGTAGCCATGGGTCTGGGAAGAAAATGAGTTTTCTCTGGCTACACACGGAGCTTCAGTGGCCCGGGTGGAACTCATCATGCCATGCTCTACAGCTCAAGGAAATCTCAACGTGAGTCCTTGCCTCGAGGTAAGGCCCTGAGTAGCCATGCAGAAAGGGAGGCATGGAGCTCTTTCCATGAGCTCTTAGTCGCTGTTCTGCTTTACTGTAAAGGAAGTACCCTTTTCAGGACTCCTAGGCCCCTGGGGTGAGCATCATTTTATTCCAATATCTCTGAGTACCTCCACACCCCTGTAGGCCTGCTGAGCAACAACGAGGCCCATTGGTCCCTCGGAGGTCCTCTGTGTCTGCTGAGTCATGGGCAACACCCTGCACTCTTTCTTGTGATATCTTGATTCACAGCACTCGCACAGGTTCAAGAGCCACGTTCTAGCAAGATCCAACAGGACGTGGAAGTCGCACTCATTCCCTAGTCTGAGCTGCACAGAGAAAAACACTAGGCATCTCCTTCCATCCAGGACCTCCTACCTGAAGTCACCCTGCCTCCAGGAGAAAGATGGCTTGCGTTCCTATTGCAACTAAAGCACAGTTTTTCCTGTAGCGCTGCAGGCTTTTGAAGCGGCATGGGCCCAGAGGCTTGGTGAGGCTGTTCACTAGATGCAAAACACCCTGCCTCGAGAAGTTGATTGAGGGAAGCAACCAGTGTGTAGTCTGTGTCTCTTTTGACTTGTTAGAAACCACAGAGATGTATGCTGCCTCTGCCCACGGAAATGGGGGCATGATGGTACTAGCCTTGCTTTCCATTTGGAAAGCTCCATTCTTGCTGTCGTGAAGCTCCCTGAAATTCTCTGCTGTTGACCGCCCCGTGACCACTGTAGGCATGGGTGTGGGAAGAAAATGAGTTTTCTCTGGCTACACACGGAGCTTCACTGGCCGGGGTGGGGCTCACCTTGCCATGCTCTAGAGCCAAAGGGAATCTCCACGTGAGTCCTTGCCTCGAGGTAAGGCCCTGAGTAGCCCTGCAGAAAGGGAGGCATGCAGCTCTTTCCATGAGCTCTTAGTGGAGGTTCTGCTTTATATTAAAGGAAGGACCCTTTTCAGGACTCCTAGGTCTCTCGGGTGAGCATCATTTCCTTCCAAGATCACTGACTCCCTCCACACCCCTGTGGGCCTGCTGAGCAGCATTGAGTCCCATACGTCCCTCGGACGCCCTCTGTGTCTGCCGAGTCTCGGGCAACACACTATACGTTACTTCAGGAGAGCTACATTTCCAGAACCCTCGAACAGCATCAGAACCACATTTCTAGGCAGTCCAACATGCCCTGGAAGTCTTCGACATTGCCCTCGTCTGAGCTGCTCTGAGGAAACACTCTGCTTAGAATTGATCGAGGACCTCTTTCCTGAAGTCACTCTATTCAAAGAGAAATACAGCATCCTAACATGCTGTGTCGCTCACAGGGCAAGCAACGTGAGAACTTGCCTCGAGGTAAGGCCCTGAAATGCTATGCACAAGCAGAGGCGTGTAGCAGTTTCCATGAGGCCGTAGTCGCTGCTCTGCAGCATTTGAACGCCAGTAGGCTTTTTAGGACACCTAGGTGCCTCGTCTGGTAAACTTATTCCCTGCAAGAACACCGAGTACCCTCAGTCTCACCTGGCCATTCTAAGCAATATCCAGGCCAGGAGCTTTCCGACTCACAGTGTGTATGCCGAGTGAAGGGCTACACAGTGCACTCTTATTGGGACATCTGGATTTAGCCAGCAATCGCACAGATTGACGAGCACCGTTCTGGCAAGTTCCAACATGCCGTGGAAGTCACACTCATTCCCTAGTCTGAGCTGCACAGAGAAAACACTAGGCTTCTCCTTCCATCCACAACCTCCTACCTGAAGTCACCCTGCCTCCAGGAGAAAGACGGCTGCGTTCCTATTGCAACTGAAGCACAGTTTCTCCTGTAGCACTGCAGGCTTTTGAATAGGCAAGGGCCCAGAGGCCTAGCTAAGACTTTCCCTGGTGAGGCCGTTCACTAGAGGTAGAACACCCTGCCTCGAGAAGTTGATTCAGGGAAGCAACCAGTGTGTACTCTGTGTCTCTTTTGACTTGTTAGAAACCACAGAGATGTATGCTGCCTGTGCCCACGGAAATGGGGGTATGATGGTAATAGCCTTGTTTCCCATTTGGAAACCTCCATTCTTGCTGCCTTGAAGCTCCCTGAAATTCTCTGCTGTGGACAGGCCCCTGGCTATTGTAGGCATTGGTCTGGGGAGAAAATGAGTTTTCTCTGGCTACCCAGTGTGCTTCATACCCAGGGCTGGGACTCATCTTGCCATGCTCTAGAGCTATAAGGAATCTCAACGTCAGTCCTTGCCTCGAGGTAAGGCCCTGAGTAGCCATGCAGAAAGGGAGGCATGCAGCTCTTTCCATGAGCTCTTAGTCGCTGTACTACTTTATATTAAAGGAAGTAGCCTTTTCAGCACTCCTAGGACCCTCGGGGCAGCCTCATTTTAGTACCAAGATCACTGAGTACCTCCACACCCCTGTTGGCTTGCTGAGCAACAACGAGGCCCATAGGTCCCTCGGAGGTCCTCTGTGTCTGCTGAATCATGGGCAACACACTGCACTCTTTCTTGGGATATCTTGGTTTCACAGCACTCGCACAGGTTCACGAGCACCGTTTTGGCAAGTTCCAACTTGCTGTGGAAGTCGCACACATTCCCTAGTCTGAGCTGCACTGAGAAAAACACTAGGCTTCCCCTTCCTTCCAGGAACTCCTACCTGAAGTCACCCTGCCTCCAGGAGAAAGACGCCTTGCTTCCTATTGCAACTAAAGCACAGTTTTTCCTATAGCACTGCAAGCTTTTGAATAGGCACGAGCCCAGAGGCCTAGCTAGGGCGTTCCTTGGTTGAGGCAGTTCACTAGATGCAGAACACCCTGCCACGAGAATTTGATTCAGGGAAGGAAGCAGTGTGTAATCTGTGTCTCTTTTGAGTTGTGTGAAACCACAGGGATGTATGCTGTTTGTGCCTAGGGAAATGTGGGCATGTTGGTAGTAGACTTGCTTATCCATTTTGAAAGCTCCATTCATGCTGCCTTGAAGCTCCCTGAATTCTCTGCTGTTGACAGGACCCTGGCTATTGTAGGCATTGGTCTGGGAAAAAAATGAGTTTTCTCTGGCTACACAGGGTGTTTCATTATCCGGGGTGGGACTCATCTTGCCATGCTCTAGAGCTAAAGGGAATCTCAACGTGAGTCCTTGCCTCGAGGTAAGGCCCTGAGTAGCCAGACAGAAAGGGAGGCATGCAGCTCTTTCCATGAGCTCTTAGTCGCTGTTCTGCTTTATTTTAAAGGAAGTACACTTTTCAGCACTCCTAGGCCCCTCGGGTGAGCATCATTTTCGTTCCAAGATTTACTGAGATCCTCCACACTCCTGTAGGCCTGCTGAGCAACAAAGTGGCCCATATGTCCCTCGGAGCTCCTCTGTGTCTGCTGAGTCATGGGCAACACACTGCAGTCTTTCTTAGGAGAACTTGATTGAACAGCACTCGCACAGGTTGACGAGCACCGTTTTGGCAAGTTCCAACTTGCTGTGGAAATCGCGCACACATTCCCTAGTCTGGGCTGCATTGAGGAAAACACTAGGCTTCGCCTTCCTTCCAGGACCTCCTACCTGAAGTCACCCTGCCTCCAGGAGAAAAACGGCTTGCGTTCGTATTGCAACTAAAGCAGAGTTTTTCCTCTAGCACTGCAGGCTTTTGAAGAGGCACCGGCCCCGAGGCCTAACTAGGGCGTTCCTTGGTTGAGGCCGTGCACTAGATGCAGAACCCCGTGCCTCGAGAAGTTGCTTCAGGGAAGGAACTAGTGGGTACGCTGTGTCTCTTTTGTCTTGTGAGAAACCAGAGTTTTGTATGCTGCCTGTGCACATGGAAATGGGGTCGTGACGGTACTAGCCTTGCTTTGCTCTTTGGAAACCACCATTCTTGCTGCCGTGAAGCTCCCTGAAATTCTCTGCTGTTGACAGGCCTCGACCCACTGTAGCCATGGGTCTGGGAAGAAAATGAGTTTTCTCTGGCTACACACGGAGCTTCAGTGGCCCGGGTGGAACTCATCATGCCATGCTCTACAGCTCAAGGAAATCTCAACGTGAGTCCTTGCCTCGAGGTAAGGCCCTGAGTAGCCATGCAGAAAGGGAGGCATGGAGCTCTTTCCATGAGCTCTTAGTCGCTGTTCTGCTTTACTGTAAAGGAAGTACCCTTTTCAGGACTCCTAGGCCCCTGGGGTGAGCATCATTTTATTCCAATATCTCTGAGTACCTCCACACCCCTGTAGGCCTGCTGAGCAACAACGAGGCCCATTGGTCCCTCGGAGGTCCTCTGTGTCTGCTGAGTCATGGGCAACACCCTGCACTCTTTCTTGTGATATCTTGATTCACAGCACTCGCACAGGTTCAAGAGCCACGTTCTAGCAAGTTCCAACAGGACGTGGAAGTCGCACTCATTCCCTAGTCTGAGCTGCACAGAGAAAAACACTAGGCATCTCCTTCCATCCAGGACCTCCTACCTGAAGTCACCCTGCCTCCAGGAGAAAGACGGCTTGCGTTCCTTTTGCAACTAAAGCACAGTTTTTCCTGTAGCGCTGCAGGCTTTTGAAGCGGCATGGGCCCAGAGGCTTGGCTAGGGCGTTCCTTGGTGAGGCCGTTCACTAGATGCAAAACACCCTGCCTCGAGAAGTTGATTGAGGGAAGCAACCAGTGTGTAGTCTGTGTCTCTTTTGACTTGTTAGAAACCACAGAGATGTATGCTGCCTCTGCCCACGGAAATGGGGGCATGATGGTACTAGCCTTGCTTTCCATTTGGAAAGCTCCATTCTTGCTGTCGTGAAGCTCCCTGAAATTCTCTGCTGTTGACCGCCCCGTGACCACTGTAGGCATGGGTGTGGGAAGAAAATGAGTTTTCTCTGGCTACACACGGAGCTTCACTGGCCGGGGTGGGGCTCACCTTGCCATGCTCTAGAGCCAAAGGGAATCTCCACGTGAGTCCTTGCCTCGAGGTAAGGCCCTGAGTAGCCCTGCAGAAAGGGAGGCATGCAGCTCTTTCCATGAGCTCTTAGTGGAGGTTCTGCTTTATATTAAAGGAAGGACCCTTTTCAGGACTCCTAGGCCCCTCGGGTGAGCATCATTTTGCTTCCAAGATCACTGACTCCCTCCACACCCCTGTGGGCCCGCTGAGCAGCATTGAGTCCCATACGTCCCTCGGAGGCCCTCTGTGTCTGCCGAGTCTCGGGCAACACACTCTACGTTACTTCAGGAGAGCTACATTTCCAGAACCCTCGAACAGCATCAGAACCACATTTCTAGGCAGTCCAACATGCCCTGGAAGTCTTCGACATTGCCCTCATCTGAGCTGCTCTGAGGAAACACTCTGCTTAGAATTCATCGAGGACCTCGCTCCTGAAGTCACTCTATTCAAGGAGAAATACAGCATCCGAACCTGCTGTGTCGCTCACAGGGCAAGCAACGTGAGAACTTGCCTCGAGGTAAGGCCCTGAAATGCTATGCACAAGCAGAGGCGTGTAGCAGTTTCCATGAGGCCGTAGTCGCTGCTCTGCAGCATTTGAACGCCAGTAGGCTTTTTAGGACACCTAGGTGCCTCGTCTGGTAAACTTATTCCCTGCAAGAACACCGAGTACCCTCAGTCTCACCTGGCCATTCTAAGCAATATCCAGGCCAGGAGCTTTCCGACTCACAGTGTGTATGCCGAGTGAAGGGCTACACAGTGCACTCTTATTGGGACATCTGGATTTAGCCAGCAATCGCACAGATTGACGAGCACCGTTCTGGCAAGTTCCAACATGCCGTGGAAGTCACACTCATTCCCTAGTCTGAGCTGCACAGAGAAAACACTAGGCTTCTCCTTCCATCCAGGACCTCCTACCTGAAGTCACCCTGCCTCCAGGAGAAAGACGGCTGCGTTCCTATTGCAACTGAAGCACAGTTTCTCCTGTAGCACTGCAGGCTTTTGAATAGGCAAGGTCCCAGAGGCCTAGCTAAGACTTTCCCTGGTGAGGCCGTTCACTAGAGGTAGAACACCCTGCCTCGAGAAGTTGATTCAGGGAAGCAACCAGTGTGTACTCTGTGTCTCTTTTGACTTGTTAGAAACCACAGAGATGTATGCTGCCTGTGCCCACGGAAATGGGGGTATGATGGTAATAGCCTTGTTTCCCATTTGGAAACCTCCATTCTTGCTGCCGTGAAGCTCCCTGAAATTCTCTGCTGTGGACAGGCCCCTGGCTATTGTAGGCATTGGTCTGGGGAGAAAATGAGTTTTCTCTGGCTACCCAGTGTGCTTCATACCCAGGGCTGGGACTCATCTTGCCATGCTCTAGAGCTATAAGGAATCTCAACGTCAGTCCTTGCCTCGAGGTAAGGCCCTGAGTAGCCATGCAGAAAGGGAGGCATGCAGCTCTTTCCATGAGCTCTTAGTCGCTGTACTACTTTATATTAAAGGAAGTAGCCTTTTCAGCACTCCTAGGACCCTCGGGGCAGCCTCATTTTAGTACCAAGATCACTGAGTACCTCCAGACCCCTGTTGGCTTGCTGAGCAACAACGAGGCCCATAGGTCCCTCGGAGGTCCTCTGTGTCTGCTGAGTCATGGGCAACACACTGCACTCTTTCTTGGGATATCTTGGTTTCACAGCACTCGCACAGGTTCACGAGCACCGTTTTGGCAAGTTCCAACTTGCTGTGGAAGTCGCACACATTCCCTAGTCTGAGCTGCACTGAGAAAAACACTAGGCTTCCCCTTCCTTCCAGGAACTCCTACCTGAAGTCACCCTGCCTCCAGGAGAAAGACGCCTTGCTTCCTATTGCAACTAAAGCACAGTTTTTCCTATAGCACTGCAAGCTTTTGAATAGGCACGAGCCCAGAGGCCTAGCTAGGGCGTTCCTTGGTTGAGGCAGTTCACTAGATGCAGAACACCCTGCCACGAGAATTTGATTCAGGGAAGGAAGCAGTGTGTAATCTGTGTCTCTTTTGAGTTGTGTGAAACCACAGGGATGTATGCTGTTTGTGCCTAGGGAAATGTGGGCATGTTGGTAGTAGCCTTGCTTATCCATTTTGAAAGCTCCAATCATGCTGCCTTGAAGCTCCCTGAATTCTCTGCTGTTGACAGGACCCTGGCTATTGTAGGCATTGGTCTGGGAAGAAAATGAGTTTTCTCTGGCTACACAGGGTGCTTCATTATCCGGGGTGGGACTCATCTTGCCATGCTCTAGAGCTAAAGGGAATCTCAACGTGAGTCCTTGCCTCGAGGTAAGGCCCTGAGTAGCCAGACAGAAAGGGAGGCATGCAGCTCTTTCCATGAGCTCTTAGTCGCTGTTCTGCTTTATTTTAAAGGAAGTACACTTTTCAGCACTCCTAGGCCCCTCGGGTGAGCATCATTTTCATTCCAAGATTTACTGAGATCCTCCACACTCCTGTAGGCCTGCTGAGCAACAACGTGGCCCATATGTCCCTCGGAGTTCCTCTGTGTCTGCTGAGTCATGGGCAACACACTGCAGTCTTTCTTAGGATATCTTGATTGAACAGCACTCGCACAGGTTGACGAGCACCGTTTTGGCAAGTTCCAACTTGCTGTGGAAATCGCGCCCACATTCCCTAGTCTGGGCTGCATTGAGGAAAACACTAGGCTTCGCCTTCCTTCCAGGACCTCCTACCTGAAGTCACCCTGCCTCCAGGAGAAAAACGGCTTGCGTTCGTATTGCAACTAAAGCAGAGTTTTTCCTCTAGCACTGCAGGCTTTTGAAGAGGCACCGGCCCCGAGGCCTAACTAGGGCGTTCCTTGGTTGAGGCCGTGCACTAGATGCAGAACCCCGTGCCTCGAGAAGTTGCTTCAGGGAAGGAACTAGTGGGTACGCTGTGTCTCTTTTGTCTTGTGAGAAACCAGAGTTTTGTATGCTGCCTGTGCACATGGAAATGGGGTCGTGACGGTACTAGCCTTGCTTTGCTCTTTGGAAACCACCATTCTTGCTGCCGTGAAGCTCCCTGAAATTCTCTGCTGTTGACAGGCCTCGACCCACTGTAGCCATGGGTCTGGGAAGAAAATGAGTTTTCTCTGGCTACACACGGAGCTTCAGTGGCCCGGGTGGAACTCATCATGCCATGCTCTACAGCTCAAGGAAATCTCAACGTGAGTCCTTGCCTCGAGGTAAGGCCCTGAGTAGCCATGCAGAAAGGGAGGCATGGAGCTCTTTCCATGAGCTCTTAGTCGCTGTTCTGCTTTACTGTAAAGGAAGTACCCTTTTCAGGACTCCTAGGCCCCTGGGGTGAGCATCATTTTATTCCAATATCTCTGAGTACCTCCACACCCCTGTAGGCCTGCTGAGCAACAACGAGGCCCATTGGTCCCTCGGAGGTCCTCTGTGTCTGCTGAGTCATGGGCAACACCCTGCACTCTTTCTTGTGATATCTTGATTCACAGCACTCGCACAGGTTCAAGAGCCACGTTCTAGCAAGATCCAACAGGACGTGGAAGTCGCACTCATTCCCTAGTCTGAGCTGCACAGAGAAAAACACTAGGCATCTCCTTCCATCCAGGACCTCCTACCTGAAGTCACCCTGCCTCCAGGAGAAAGATGGCTTGCGTTCCTATTGCAACTAAAGCACAGTTTTTCCTGTAGCGCTGCAGGCTTTTGAAGCGGCATGGGCCCAGAGGCTTGGTGAGGCTGTTCACTAGATGCAAAACACCCTGCCTCGAGAAGTTGATTGAGGGAAGCAACCAGTGTGTAGTCTGTGTCTCTTTTGACTTGTTAGAAACCACAGAGATGTATGCTGCCTCTGCCCACGGAAATGGGGGCATGATGGTACTAGCCTTGCTTTCCATTTGGAAAGCTCCATTCTTGCTGTCGTGAAGCTCCCTGAAATTCTCTGCTGTTGACCGCCCCGTGACCACTGTAGGCATGGGTGTGGGAAGAAAATGAGTTTTCTCTGGCTACACACGGAGCTTCACTGGCCGGGGTGGGGCTCACCTTGCCATGCTCTAGAGCCAAAGGGAATCTCCACGTGAGTCCTTGCCTCGAGGTAAGGCCCTGAGTAGCCCTGCAGAAAGGGAGGCATGCAGCTCTTTCCATGAGCTCTTAGTGGAGGTTCTGCTTTATATTAAAGGAAGGACCCTTTTCAGGACTCCTAGGTCTCTCGGGTGAGCATCATTTCCTTCCAAGATCACTGACTCCCTCCACACCCCTGTGGGCCTGCTGAGCAGCATTGAGTCCCATACGTCCCTCGGACGCCCTCTGTGTCTGCCGAGTCTCGGGCAACACACTATACGTTACTTCAGGAGAGCTACATTTCCAGAACCCTCGAACAGCATCAGAACCACATTTCTAGGCAGTCCAACATGCCCTGGAAGTCTTCGACATTGCCCTCGTCTGAGCTGCTCTGAGGAAACACTCTGCTTAGAATTGATCGAGGACCTCTTTCCTGAAGTCACTCTATTCAAAGAGAAATACAGCATCCTAACATGCTGTGTCGCTCACAGGGCAAGCAACGTGAGAACTTGCCTCGAGGTAAGGCCCTGAAATGCTATGCACAAGCAGAGGCGTGTAGCAGTTTCCATGAGGCCGTAGTCGCTGCTCTGCAGCATTTGAACGCCAGTAGGCTTTTTAGGACACCTAGGTGCCTCGTCTGGTAAACTTATTCCCTGCAAGAACACCGAGTACCCTCAGTCTCACCTGGCCATTCTAAGCAATATCCAGGCCAGGAGCTTTCCGACTCACAGTGTGTATGCCGAGTGAAGGGCTACACAGTGCACTCTTATTGGGACATCTGGATTTAGCCAGCAATCGCACAGATTGACGAGCACCGTTCTGGCAAGTTCCAACATGCCGTGGAAGTCACACTCATTCCCTAGTCTGAGCTGCACAGAGAAAACACTAGGCTTCTCCTTCCATCCACAACCTCCTACCTGAAGTCACCCTGCCTCCAGGAGAAAGACGGCTGCGTTCCTATTGCAACTGAAGCACAGTTTCTCCTGTAGCACTGCAGGCTTTTGAATAGGCAAGGGCCCAGAGGCCTAGCTAAGACTTTCCCTGGTGAGGCCGTTCACTAGAGGTAGAACACCCTGCCTCGAGAAGTTGATTCAGGGAAGCAACCAGTGTGTACTCTGTGTCTCTTTTGACTTGTTAGAAACCACAGAGATGTATGCTGCCTGTGCCCACGGAAATGGGGGTATGATGGTAATAGCCTTGTTTCCCATTTGGAAACCTCCATTCTTGCTGCCTTGAAGCTCCCTGAAATTCTCTGCTGTGGACAGGCCCCTGGCTATTGTAGGCATTGGTCTGGGGAGAAAATGAGTTTTCTCTGGCTACCCAGTGTGCTTCATACCCAGGGCTGGGACTCATCTTGCCATGCTCTAGAGCTATAAGGAATCTCAACGTCAGTCCTTGCCTCGAGGTAAGGCCCTGAGTAGCCATGCAGAAAGGGAGGCATGCAGCTCTTTCCATGAGCTCTTAGTCGCTGTACTACTTTATATTAAAGGAAGTAGCCTTTTCAGCACTCCTAGGACCCTCGGGGCAGCCTCATTTTAGTACCAAGATCACTGAGTACCTCCACACCCCTGTTGGCTTGCTGAGCAACAACGAGGCCCATAGGTCCCTCGGAGGTCCTCTGTGTCTGCTGAATCATGGGCAACACACTGCACTCTTTCTTGGGATATCTTGGTTTCACAGCACTCGCACAGGTTCACGAGCACCGTTTTGGCAAGTTCCAACTTGCTGTGGAAGTCGCACACATTCCCTAGTCTGAGCTGCACTGAGAAAAACACTAGGCTTCCCCTTCCTTCCAGGAACTCCTACCTGAAGTCACCCTGCCTCCAGGAGAAAGACGCCTTGCTTCCTATTGCAACTAAAGCATAGTTTTTCCTATAGCACTGCAAGCTTTTGAATAGGCACGAGCCCAGAGGCCTAGCTAGGGCGTTCCTTGGTTGAGGCAGTTCACTAGATGCAGAACACCCTGCCACGAGAATTTGATTCAGGGAAGGAAGCAGTGTGTAATCTGTGTCTCTTTTGAGTTGTGTGAAACCACAGGGATGTATGCTGTTTGTGCCTAGGGAAATGTGGGCATGTTGGTAGTAGACTTGCTTATCCATTTTGAAAGCTCCATTCATGCTGCCTTGAAGCTCCCTGAATTCTCTGCTGTTGACAGGACCCTGGCTATTGTAGGCATTGGTCTGGGAAAAAAATGAGTTTTCTCTGGCTACACAGGGTGTTTCATTATCCGGGGTGGGACTCATCTTGCCATGCTCTAGAGCTAAAGGGAATCTCAACGTGAGTCCTTGCCTCGAGGTAAGGCCCTGAGTAGCCAGACAGAAAGGGAGGCATGCAGCTCTTTCCATGAGCTCTTAGTCGCTGTTCTGCTTTATTTTATAGGAAGTACACTTTTCAGCACTCCTAGGCCCCTCGGGTGAGCATCATTTTCGTTCCAAGATTTACTGAGATCCTCCACACTCCTGTAGTCCTGCTGAGCAACAAAGTGGCCCATATGTCCCTCGGAGCTCCTCTGTGTCTGCTGAGTCATGGGCAACACACTGCAGTCTTTCTTAGGAGAACTTGATTGAACAGCACTCGCACAGGTTGACGAGCACCGTTTTGGCAAGTTCCAACTTGCTGTGGAAATCGCGCACACATTCCCTAGTCTGGGCTGCATTGAGGAAAACACTAGGCTTCGCCTTCCTTCCAGGACCTCCTACCTGAAGTCACCCTGCCTCCAGGAGAAAAACGGCTTGCGTTCGTATTGCAACTAAAGCAGAGTTTTTCCTCTAGCACTGCAGGCTTTTGAAGAGGCACCGGCCCCGAGGCCTAACTAGGGCGTTCCTTGGTTGAGGCCGTGCACTAGATGCAGAACCCCGTGCCTCGAGAAGTTGCTTCAGGGAAGGAACTAGTGGGTACGCTGTGTCTCTTTTGTCTTGTGAGAAACCAGAGTTTTGTATGCTGCCTGTGCACATGGAAATGGGGTCGTGACGGTACTAGCCTTGCTTTGCTCTTTGGAAACCACCATTCTTGCTGCCGTGAAGCTCCCTGAAATTCTCTGCTGTTGACAGGCCTCGACCCACTGTAGCCATGGGTCTGGGAAGAAAATGAGTTTTCTCTGGCTACACACGGAGCTTCAGTGGCCCGGGTGGAACTCATCATGCCATGCTCTACAGCTCAAGGAAATCTCAACGTGAGTCCTTGCCTCGAGGTAAGGCCCTGAGTAGCCATGCAGAAAGGGAGGCATGGAGCTCTTTCCATGAGCTCTTAGTCGCTGTTCTGCTTTACTGTAAAGGAAGTACCCTTTTCAGGACTCCTAGGCCCCTGGGGTGAGCATCATTTTATTCCAATATCTCTGAGTACCTCCACACCCCTGTAGGCCTGCTGAGCAACAACGAGGCCCATTGGTCCCTCGGAGGTCCTCTGTGTCTGCTGAGTCATGGGCAACACCCTGCACTCTTTCTTGTGATATCTTGATTCACAGCACTCGCACAGGTTCAAGAGCCACGTTCTAGCAAGTTCCAACAGGACGTGGAAGTCGCACTCATTCCCTAGTCTGAGCTGCACAGAGAAAAACACTAGGCATCTCCTTCCATCCAGGACCTCCTACCTGAAGTCACCCTGCCTCCAGGAGAAAGACGGCTTGCGTTCCTTTTGCAACTAAAGCACAGTTTTTCCTGTAGCGCTGCAGGCTTTTGAAGCGGCATGGGCCCAGAGGCTTGGCTAGGGCGTTCCTTGGTGAGGCCGTTCACTAGATGCAAAACACCCTGCCTCGAGAAGTTGATTGAGGGAAGCAACCAGTGTGTAGTCTGTGTCTCTTTTGACTTGTTAGAAACCACAGAGATGTATGCTGCCTCTGCCCACGGAAATGGGGGCATGATGGTACTAGCCTTGCTTTCCATTTGGAAAGCTCCATTCTTGCTGTCGTGAAGCTCCCTGAAATTCTCTGCTGTTGACCGCCCCGTGACCACTGTAGGCATGGGTGTGGGAAGAAAATGAGTTTTCTCTGGCTACACACGGAGCTTCACTGGCCGGGGTGGGGCTCACCTTGCCATGCTCTAGAGCCAAAGGGAATCTCCACGTGAGTCCTTGCCTCGAGGTAAGGCCCTGAGTAGCCCTGCAGAAAGGGAGGCATGCAGCTCTTTCCATGAGCTCTTAGTGGAGGTTCTGCTTTATATTAAAGAAAGGACCCTTTTCAGGACTCCTAGGCCCCTCGGGTGAGCATCATTTTGCTTCCAAGATCACTGACTCCCTCCACACCCCTGTGGGCCCGCTGAGCAGCATTGAGTCCCATACGTCCCTCGGAGGCCCTCTGTGTCTGCCGAGTCTCGGGCAACACACTCTACATTACTTCAGGAGAGCTACATTTCCAGAACCCTCGAACAGCATCAGAACCACATTTCTAGGCAGTCCAACATGCCCTGGAAGTCTTCGACATTGCCCTCATCTGAGCTGCTCTGAGGAAACACTCTGCTTAGAATTGATCGAGGACCTCGCTCCTGAAGTCACTCTATTCAAGGAGAAATACAGCATCCTAACATGCTGTGTCGCTCACAGGGCAAGAAACGTGAGAACTTGCCTCGAGGTAAGGCCCTGAAATGCTATGCACAAGCAGAGGCGTGTAGCAGTTTCCATGAGGCCGTAGTCGCTGCTCTGCAGCATTTGAACGCCAGTAGGCTTTTTAGGACACCTAGGTGCCTCGTCTGGTAAACTTATTCCCTGCAAGAACACCGAGTACCCTCAGTCTCACCTGGCCATTCTAAGCAATATCCAGGCCAGGAGCTTTCCGACTCACAGTGTGTATGCCGAGTGAAGGGCTACACAGTGCACTCTTATTGGGACATCTGGATTTAGCCAGCAATCGCACAGATTGACGAGCACCGTTCTGGCAAGTTCCAACATGCCGTGGAAGTCACACTCATTCCCTAGTCTGAGCTGCACAGAGAAAACACTAGGCTTCTCCTTCCATCCAGGACCTCCTACCTGAAGTCACCCTGCCTCCAGGAGAAAGACGGCTGCGTTCCTATTGCAACTGAAGCACAGTTTCTCCTGTAGCACTGCAGGCTTTTGAATAGGCAAGGGCCCAGAGGCCTAGCTAAGACTTTCCCTGGTGAGGCCGTTCACTAGAGGTAGAACACCCTGCCTCGAGAAGTTGATTCAGGGAAGCAACCAGTGTGTACTCTGTGTCTCTTTTGACTTGTTAGAAACCACAGAGATGTATGCTGCCTGTGCCCACGGAAATGGGGGTATGATGGTAATAGCCTTGTTTCCCATTTGGAAACCTCCATTCTTGCTGCCGTGAAGCTCCCTGAAATTCTCTGCTGTGGACAGGCCCCTGGCTATTGTAGGCATTGGTCTGGGGAGAAAATGAGTTTTCTCTGGCTACCCAGTGTGCTTCATACCCAGGGCTGGGACTCATCTTGCCATGCTCTAGAGCTATGAGGAATCTCAACGTCAGTCCTTGCCTCGAGGTAAGGCCCTGAGTAGCCATGCAGAAAGGGAGGCATGCAGCTCTTTCCATGAGCTCTTAGTCGCTGTACTACTTTATATTAAAGGAAGTAGCCTTTTCAGCACTCCTAGGACCCTCGGGGCAGCCTCATTTTAGTACCAAGATCACTGAGTACCTCCAGACCCCTGTTGGCTTGCTGAGCAACAACGAGGCCCATAGGTCCCTCGGAGGTCCTCTGTGTCTGCTGAGTCATGGGCAACACACTGCACTCTTTCTTGGGATATCTTGGTTTCACAGCACTCGCACAGGTTCACGAGCACCGTTTTGGCAAGTTCCAACTTGCTGTGGAAGTCGCACACATTCCCTAGACTGAGCTGCACTGAGAAAAACACTAGGCTTCCCCTTCCTTCCAGGAACTCCTACCTGAAGTCACCCTGCCTCCAGGAGAAAGACGCCTTGCTTCCTATTGCAACTAAAGCACAGTTTTTCCTATAGCACTGCAAGCTTTTGAATAGGCACGAGCCCAGAGGCCTAGCTAGGGCGTTCCTTGGTTGAGGCAGTTCACTAGATGCAGAACACCCTGCCACGAGAATTTGATTCAGGGAAGGAAGCAGTGTGTAATCTGTGTCTCTTTTGAGTTGTGTGAAACCACAGGGATGTATGCTGTTTGTGCCTAGGGAAATGTGGGCATGTTGGTAGTAGCCTTGCTTATCCATTTTGAAAGCTCCAATCATGCTGCCTTGAAGCTCCCTGAATTCTCTGCTGTTGACAGGACCCTGGCTATTGTAGGCATTGGTCTGGGAAGAAAATGAGTTTTCTCTGGCTACACAGGGTGCTTCATTATCCGGGGTGGGACTCATCTTGCCATGCTCTAGAGCTAAAGGGAATCTCAACGTGAGTCCTTGCCTCGAGGTAAGGCCCTGAGTAGCCAGACAGAAAGGGAGGCATGCAGCTCTTTCCATGAGCTCTTAGTCGCTGTTCTGCTTTATTTTAAAGGAAGTACACTTTTCAGCACTCCTAGGCCCCTCGGGTGAGCATCATTTTCATTCCAAGATTTACTGAGATCCTCCACACTCCTGTAGGCCTGCTGAGCAACAACGTGGCCCATATGTCCCTCGGAGTTCCTCTGTGTCTGCTGAGTCATGGGCAACACACTGCAGTCTTTCTTAGGATATCTTGATTGAACAGCACTCGCACAGGTTGACGAGCACCGTTTTGGCAAGTTCCAACTTGCTGTGGAAATCGCGCCCACATTCCCTAGTCTGGGCTGCATTGAGGAAAACACTAGGCTTCGCCTTCCTTCCAGGACCTCCTACCTGAAGTCACCCTGCCTCCAGGAGAAAAACGGCTTGCGTTCGTATTGCAACTAAAGCAGAGTTTTTCCTCTAGCACTGCAGGCTTTTGAAGAGGCACCGGCCCCGAGGCCTAACTAGGGCGTTCCTTGGTTGAGGCCGTGCACTAGATGCAGAACCCCGTGCCTCGAGAAGTTGCTTCAGGGAAGGAACTAGTGGGTACGCTGTGTCTCTTTTGTCTTGTGAGAAACCAGAGTTTTGTATGCTGCCTGTGCACATGGAAATGGGGTCGTGACGGTACTAGCCTTGCTTTGCTCTTTGGAAACCACCATTCTTGCTGCCGTGAAGCTCCCTGAAATTCTCTGCTGTTGACAGGCCTCGACCCACTGTAGCCATGGGTCTGGGAAGAAAATGAGTTTTCTCTGGCTACACACGGAGCTTCAGTGGCCCGGGTGGAACTCATCATGCCATGCTCTACAGCTCAAGGAAATCTCAACGTGAGTCCTTGCCTCGAGGTAAGGCCCTGAGTAGCCATGCAGAAAGGGAGGCATGGAGCTCTTTCCATGAGCTCTTAGTCGCTGTTCTGCTTTACTGTAAAGGAAGTACCCTTTTCAGGACTCCTAGGCCCCTGGGGTGAGCATCATTTTATTCCAATATCTCTGAGTACCTCCACACCCCTGTAGGCCTGCTGAGCAACAACGAGGCCCATTGGTCCCTCGGAGGTCCTCTGTGTCTGCTGAGTCATGGGCAACACCCTGCACTCTTTCTTGTGATATCTTGATTCACAGCACTCGCACAGGTTCAAGAGCCACGTTCTAGCAAGTTCCAACAGGACGTGGAAGTCGCACTCATTCCCTAGTCTGAGCTGCACAGAGAAAAACACTAGGCATCTCCTTCCATCCAGGACCTCCTACCTGAAGTCACCCTGCCTCCAGGAGAAAGACGGCTTGCGTTCCTTTTGCAACTAAAGCACAGTTTTTCCTGTAGCGCTGCAGGCTTTTGAAGCGGCATGGGCCCAGAGGCTTGGCTAGGGCGTTCCTTGGTGAGGCCGTTCACTAGATGCAAAACACCCTGCCTCGAGAAGTTGATTGAGGGAAGCAACCAGTGTGTAGTCTGTGTCTCTTTTGACTTGTTAGAAACCACAGAGATGTATGCTGCCTCTGCCCACGGAAATGGGGGCATGATGGTACTAGCCTTGCTTTCCATTTGGAAAGCTCCATTCTTGCTGTCGTGAAGCTCCCTGAAATTCTCTGCTGTTGACCGCCCCGTGACCACTGTAGGCATGGGTGTGGGAAGAAAATGAGTTTTCTCTGGCTACACACGGAGCTTCACTGGCCGGGGTGGGGCTCACCTTGCCATGCTCTAGAGCCAAAGGGAATCTCCACGTGAGTCCTTGCCTCGAGGTAAGGCCCTGAGTAGCCCTGCAGAAAGGGAGGCATGCAGCTCTTTCCATGAGCTCTTAGTGGAGGTTCTGCTTTATATTAAAGGAAGGACCCTTTTCAGGACTCCTAGGCCCCTCGGGTGAGCATCATTTTGCTTCCAAGATCACTGACTCCCTCCACACCCCTGTGGGCCCGCTGAGCAGCATTGAGTCCCATACGTCCCTCGGAGGCCCTCTGTGTCTGCCGAGTCTCGGGCAACACACTCTACGTTACTTCAGGAGAGCTACATTTCCAGAACCCTCGAACAGCATCAGAACCACATTTCTAGGCAGTCCAACATGCCCTGGAAGTCTTCGACATTGCCCTCATCTGAGCTGCTCTGAGGAAACACTCTGCTTAGAATTGATCGAGGACCTCGCTCCTGAAGTCACTCTATTCAAGGAGAAATACAGCATCCTAACATGCTGTGTCGCTCACAGGGCAAGCAACGTGAGAACTTGCCTCGAGGTAAGGCCCTGAAATGCTATGCACAAGCAGAGGCGTGTAGCAGTTTCCATGAGGCCGTAGTCGCTGCTCTGCAGCATTTGAACGCCAGTAGGCTTTTTAGGACACCTAGGTGCCTCGTCTGGTAAACTTATTCCCTGCAAGAACACCGAGTACCCTCAGTCTCACCTGGCCATTCTAAGCAATATCCAGGCCAGGAGCTTTCCGACTCACAGTGTGTATGCCGAGTGAAGGGCTACACAGTGCACTCTTATTGGGACATCTGGATTTAGCCAGCAATCGCACAGATTGACGAGCACCGTTCTGGCAAGTTCCAACATGCCGTGGAAGTCACACTCATTCCCTAGTCTGAGCTGCACAGAGAAAACACTAGGCTTCTCCTTCCATCCAGGACCTCCTACCTGAAGTCACCCTGCCTCCAGGAGAAAGACGGCTGCGTTCCTATTGCAACTGAAGCACAGTTTCTCCTGTAGCACTGCAGGCTTTTGAATAGGCAAGGGCCCAGAGGCCTAGCTAAGACTTTCCCTGGTGAGGCCGTTCACTAGAGGTAGAACACCCTGCCTCGAGAAGTTGATTCAGGGAAGCAACCAGTGTGTACTCTGTGTCTCTTTTGACTTGTTAGAAACCACAGAGATGTATGCTGCCTGTGCCCACGGAAATGGGGGTATGATGGTAATAGCCTTGTTTCCCATTTGGAAACCTCCATTCTTGCTGCCGTGAAGCTCCCTGAAATTCTCTGCTGTGGACAGGCCCCTGGCTATTGTAGGCATTGGTCTGGGGAGAAAATGAGTTTTCTCTGGCTACCCAGTGTGCTTCATACCCAGGGCTGGGACTCATCTTGCCATGCTCTAGAGCTATAAGGAATCTCAACGTCAGTCCTTGCCTCGAGGTAAGGCCCTGAGTAGCCATGCAGAAAGGGAGGCATGCAGCTCTTTCCATGAGCTCTTAGTCGCTGTACTACTTTATATTAAAGGAAGTAGCCTTTTCAGCACTCCTAGGACCCTCGGGGCAGCCTCATTTTAGTACCAAGATCACTGAGTACCTCCAGACCCCTGTTGGCTTGCTGAGCAACAACGAGGCCCATAGGTCCCTCGGAGGTCCTCTGTGTCTGCTGAGTCATGGGCAACACACTGCACTCTTTCTTGGGATATCTTGGTTTCACAGCACTCGCACAGGTTCACGAGCACCGTTTTGGCAAGTTCCAACTTGCTGTGGAAGTCGCACACATTCCCTAGTCTGAGCTGCACTGAGAAAAACACTAGGCTTCCCCTTCCTTCCAGGAACTCCTACCTGAAGTCACCCTGCCTCCAGGAGAAAGACGCCTTGCTTCCTATTGCAACTAAAGCACAGTTTTTCCTATAGCACTGCAAGCTTTTGAATAGGCACGAGCCCAGAGGCCTAGCTAGGGCGTTCCTTGGTTGAGGCAGTTCACTAGATGCAGAACACCCTGCCACGAGAATTTGATTCAGGGAAGGAAGCAGTGTGTAATCTGTGTCTCTTTTGAGTTGTGTGAAACCACAGGGATGTATGCTGTTTGTGCCTCGGGAAATGTGGGCATGTTGGTAGTAGCCTTGCTTATCCATTTTGAAAGCTCCAATCATGCTGCCTTGAAGCTCCCTGAATTCTCTGCTGTTGACAGGACCCTGGCTATTGTAGGCATTGGTCTGGGAAGAAAATGAGTTTTCTCTGGCTACACAGGGTGCTTCATTATCCGGGGTGGGACTCATCTTGCCATGCTCTAGAGCTAAAGGGAATCTCAACGTGAGTCCTTGCCTCGAGGTAAGGCCCTGAGTAGCCAGACAGAAAGGGAGGCATGCAGCTCTTTCCATGAGCTCTTAGTCGCTGTTCTGCTTTATTTTAAAGGAAGTACACTTTTCAGCACTCCTAGGCCCCTCGGGTGAGCATCATTTTCATTCCAAGATTTACTGAGATCCTCCACACTCCTGTAGGCCTGCTGAGCAACAACGTGGCCCATATGTCCCTCGGAGTTCCTCTGTGTCTGCTGAGTCATGGGCAACACACTGCAGTCTTTCTTAGGATATCTTGATTGAACAGCACTCGCACAGGTTGACGAGCACCGTTTTGGCAAGTTCCAACTTGCTGTGGAAATCGCGCCCACATTCCCTAGTCTGGGCTGCATTGAGGAAAACACTAGGCTTCGCCTTCCTTCCAGGACCTCCTACCTGAAGTCACCCTGCCTCCAGGAGAAAAACGGCTTGCGTTCGTATTGCAACTAAAGCAGAGTTTTTCCTCTAGCACTGCAGGCTTTTGAAGAGGCACCGGCCCCGAGGCCTAACTAGGGCGTTCCTTGGTTGAGGCCGTGCACTAGATGCAGAACCCCGTGCCTCGAGAAGTTGCTTCAGGGAAGGAACTAGTGGGTACGCTGTGTCTCTTTTGTCTTGTGAGAAACCAGAGTTTTGTATGCTGCCTGTGCACATGGAAATGGGGTCGTGACGGTACTAGCCTTGCTTTTCTCTTTGGAAACCACCATTCTTGCTGCCGTGAAGCTCCCTGAAATTCTCTGCTGTTGACAGGCCTCGACCCACTGTAGCCATGGGTCTGGGAAGAAAATGAGTTTTCTCTGGCTACACACGGAGCTTCAGTGGCCCGGGTGGAACTCATCATGCCATGCTCTACAGCTCAAGGAAATCTCAACGTGAGTCCTTGCCTCGAGGTAAGGCCCTGAGTAGCCATGCAGAAAGGGAGGCATGGAGCTCTTTCCATGAGCTCTTAGTCGCTGTTCTGCTTTACTGTAAAGGAAGTACCCTTTTCAGGACTCCTAGGCCCCTGGGGTGAGCATCATTTTATTCCAATATCTCTGAGTACCTCCACACCCCTGTAGGCCTGCTGAGCAACAACGAGGCCCATTGGTCCCTCGGAGGTCCTCTGTGTCTGCTGAGTCATGGGCAACACCCTGCACTCTTTCTTGTGATATCTTGATTCACAGCACTCGCACAGGTTCAAGAGCCACGTTCTAGCAAGTTCCAACAGGACGTGGAAGTCGCACTCATTCCCTAGTCTGAGCTGCACAGAGAAAAACACTAGGCATCTCCTTCCATCCAGGACCTCCTACCTGAAGTCACCCTGCCTCCAGGAGAAAGACGGCTTGCGTTCCTTTTGCAACTAAAGCACAGTTTTTCCTGTAGCGCTGCAGGCTTTTGAAGCGGCATGGGCCCAGAGGCTTGGCTAGGGCGTTCCTTGGTGAGGCCGTTCACTAGATGCAAAACACCCTGCCTCGAGAAGTTGATTGAGGGAAGCAACCAGTGTGTAGTCTGTGTCTCTTTTGACTTGTTAGAAACCACAGAGATGTATGCTGCCTCTGCCCACGGAAATGGGGGCATGATGGTACTAGCCTTGCTTTCCATTTGGAAAGCTCCATTCTTGCTGTCGTGAAGCTCCCTGAAATTCTCTGCTGTTGACCGCCCCGTGACCACTGTAGGCATGGGTGTGGGAAGAAAATGAGTTTTCTCTGGCTACACACGGAGCTTCACTGGCCGGGGTGGGGCTCACCTTGCCATGCTCTAGAGCCAAAGGGAATCTCCACGTGAGTCCTTGCCTCGAGGTAAGGCCCTGAGTAGCCCTGCAGAAAGGGAGGCATGCAGCTCTTTCCATGAGCTCTTAGTGGAGGTTCTGCTTTATATTAAAGGAAGGACCCTTTTCAGGACTCCTAGGCCCCTCGGGTGAGCATCATTTTGCTTCCAAGATCACTGACTCCCTCCACACCCCTGTGGGCCCGCTGAGCAGCATTGAGTCCCATACGTCCCTCGGAGGCCCTCTGTGTCTGCCGAGTCTCGGGCAACACACTCTACGTTACTTCAGGAGAGCTACATTTCCAGAACCCTCGAACAGCATCAGAACCACATTTCTAGGCAGTCCAACATGCCCTGGAAGTCTTCGACATTGCCCTCATCTGAGCTGCTCTGAGGAAACACTCTGCTTAGAATTGATCGAGGACCTCGCTCCTGAAGTCACTCTATTCAAGGAGAAATACAGCATCCTAACATGCTGTGTCGCTCACAGGGCAAGCAACGTGAGAACTTGCCTCGAGGTAAGGCCCTGAAATGCTATGCACAAGCAGAGGCGTGTAGCAGTTTCCATGAGGCCGTAGTCGCTGCTCTGCAGCATTTGAACGCCAGTAGGCTTTTTAGGACACCTAGGTGCCTCGTCTGGTAAACTTATTCCCTGCAAGAACACCGAGTACCCTCAGTCTCACCTGGCCATTCTAAGCAATATCCAGGCCAGGAGCTTTCCGACTCACAGTGTGTATGCCGAGTGAAGGGCTACACAGTGCACTCTTATTGGGACATCTGGATTTAGCCAGCAATCGCACAGATTGACGAGCACCGTTCTGGCAAGTTCCAACATGCCGTGGAAGTCACACTCATTCCCTAGTCTGAGCTGCACAGAGAAAACACTAGGCTTCTCCTTCCATCCAGGACCTCCTACCTGAAGTCACCCTGCCTCCAGGAGAAAGACGGCTGCGTTCCTATTGCAACTGAAGCACAGTTTCTCCTGTAGCACTGCAGGCTTTTGAATAGGCAAGGGCCCAGAGGCCTAGCTAAGACTTTCCCTGGTGAGGCCGTTCACTAGAGGTAGAACACCCTGCCTCGAGAAGTTGATTCAGGGAAGCAACCAGTGTGTACTCTGTGTCTCTTTTGACTTGTTAGAAACCACAGAGATGTATGCTGCCTGTGCCCACGGAAATGGGGGTATGATGGTAATAGCCTTGTTTCCCATTTGGAAACCTCCATTCTTGCTGCCGTGAAGCTCCCTGAAATTCTCTGCTGTGGACAGGCCCCTGGCTATTGTAGGCATTGGTCTGGGGAGAAAATGAGTTTTCTCTGGCTACCCAGTGTGCTTCATACCCAGGGCTGGGACTCATCTTGCCATGCTCTAGAGCTATAAGGAATCTCAACGTCAGTCCTTGCCTCGAGGTAAGGCCCTGAGTAGCCATGCAGAAAGGGAGGCATGCAGCTCTTTCCATGAGCTCTTAGTCGCTGTACTACTTTATATTAAAGGAAGTAGCCTTTTCAGCACTCCTAGGACCCTCGGGGCAGCCTCATTTTAGTACCAAGATCACTGAGTACCTCCAGACCCCTGTTGGCTTGCTGAGCAACAACGAGGCCCATAGGTCCCTCGGAGGTCCTCTGTGTCTGCTGAGTCATGGGCAACACACTGCACTCTTTCTTGGGATATCTTGGTTTCACAGCACTCGCACAGGTTCACGAGCACCGTTTTGGCAAGTTCCAACTTGCTGTGGAAGTCGCACACATTCCCTAGTCTGAGCTGCACTGAGAAAAACACTAGGCTTCCCCTTCCTTCCAGGAACTCCTACCTGAAGTCACCCTGCCTCCAGGAGAAAGACGCCTTGCTTCCTATTGCAACTAAAGCACAGTTTTTCCTATAGCACTGCAAGCTTTTGAATAGGCACGAGCCCAGAGGCCTAGCTAGGGCGTTCCTTGGTTGAGGCAGTTCACTAGATGCAGAACACCCTGCCACGAGAATTTGATTCAGGGAAGGAAGCAGTGTGTAATCTGTGTCTCTTTTGAGTTGTGTGAAACCACAGGGATGTATGCTGTTTGTGCCTCGGGAAATGTGGGCATGTTGGTAGTAGCCTTGCTTATCCATTTTGAAAGCTCCAATCATGCTGCCTTGAAGCTCCCTGAATTCTCTGCTGTTGACAGGACCCTGGCTATTGTAGGCATTGGTCTGGGAAGAAAATGAGCTTTCTCTGGCTACACAGGGTGCTTCATTATCCGGGGTGGGACTCATCTTGCCATGCTCTAGAGCTAAAGGGAATCTCAACGTGAGTCCTTGCCTCGAGGTAAGGCCCTGAGTAGCCAGACAGAAAGGGAGGCATGCAGCTCTTTCCATGAGCTCTTAGTCGCTGTTCTGCTTTATTTTAAAGGAAGTACACTTTTCAGCACTCCTAGGCCCCTCGGGTGAGCATCATTTTCATTCCAAGATTTACTGAGATCCTCCACACTCCTGTAGGCCTGCTGAGCAACAACGTGGCCCATATGTCCCTCGGAGTTCCTCTGTGTCTGCTGAGTCATGGGCAACACACTGCAGTCTTTCTTAGGATATCTTGATTGAACAGCACTCGCACAGGTTGACGAGCACCGTTTTGGCAAGTTCCAACTTGCTGTGGAAATCGCGCCCACATTCCCTAGTCTGGGCTGCATTGAGGAAAACACTAGGCTTCGCCTTCCTTCCAGGACCTCCTACCTGAAGTCACCCTGCCTCCAGGAGAAAAACGGCTTGCGTTCGTATTGCAACTAAAGCAGAGTTTTTCCTCTAGCACTGCAGGCTTTTGAAGAGGCACCGGCCCCGAGGCCTAACTAGGGCGTTCCTTGGTTGAGGCCGTGCACTAGATGCAGAACCCCGTGCCTCGAGAAGTTGCTTCAGGGAAGGAACTAGTGGGTACGCTGTGTCTCTTTTGTCTTGTGAGAAACCAGAGTTTTGTATGCTGCCTGTGCACATGGAAATGGGGTCGTGACGGTACTAGCCTTGCTTTGCTCTTTGGAAACCACCATTCTTGCTGCCGTGAAGCTCCCTGAAATTCTCTGCTGTTGACAGGCCTCGACCCACTGTAGCCATGGGTCTGGGAAGAAAATGAGTTTTCTCTGGCTACACACGGAGCTTCAGTGGCCCGGGTGGAACTCATCATGCCATGCTCTACAGCTCAAGGAAATCTCAACGTGAGTCCTTGCCTCGAGGTAAGGCCCTGAGTAGCCATGCAGAAAGGGAGGCATGGAGCTCTTTCCATGAGCTCTTAGTCGCTGTTCTGCTTTACTGTAAAGGAAGTACCCTTTTCAGGACTCCTAGGCCCCTGGGGTGAGCATCATTTTATTCCAATATCTCTGAGTACCTCCACACCCCTGTAGGCCTGCTGAGCAACAACGAGGCCCATTGGTCCCTCGGAGGTCCTCTGTGTCTGCTGAGTCATGGGCAACACCCTGCACTCTTTCTTGTGATATCTTGATTCACAGCACTCGCACAGGTTCAAGAGCCACGTTCTAGCAAGTTCCAACAGGACGTGGAAGTCGCACTCATTCCCTAGTCTGAGCTGCACAGAGAAAAACACTAGGCATCTCCTTCCATCCAGGACCTCCTACCTGAAGTCACCCTGCCTCCAGGAGAAAGACGGCTTGCGTTCCTTTTGCAACTAAAGCACAGTTTTTCCTGTAGCGCTGCAGGCTTTTGAAGCGGCATGGGCCCAGAGGCTTGGCTAGGGCGTTCCTTGGTGAGGCCGTTCACTAGATGCAAAACACCCTGCCTCGAGAAGTTGATTGAGGGAAGCAACCAGTGTGTAGTCTGTGTCTCTTTTGACTTGTTAGAAACCACAGAGATGTATGCTGCCTCTGCCCACGGAAATGGGGGCATGATGGTACTAGCCTTGCTTTCCATTTGGAAAGCTCCATTCTTGCTGTCGTGAAGCTCCCTGAAATTCTCTGCTGTTGACCGCCCCGTGACCACTGTAGGCATGGGTGTGGGAAGAAAATGAGTTTTCTCTGGCTACACACGGAGCTTCACTGGCCGGGGTGGGGCTCACCTTGCCATGCTCTAGAGCCAAAGGGAATCTCCACGTGAGTCCTTGCCTCGAGGTAAGGCCCTGAGTAGCCCTGCAGAAAGGGAGGCATGCAGCTCTTTCCATGAGCTCTTAGTGGAGGTTCTGCTTTATATTAAAGGAAGGACCCTTTTCAGGACTCCTAGGCCCCTCGGGTGAGCATCATTTTGCTTCCAAGATCACTGACTCCCTCCACACCCCTGTGGGCCCGCTGAGCAGCATTGAGTCCCATACGTCCCTCGGAGGCCCTCTGTGTCTGCCGAGTCTCGGGCAACACACTCTACGTTACTTCAGGAGAGCTACATTTCCAGAACCCTCGAACAGCATCAGAACCACATTTCTAGGCAGTCCAACATGCCCTGGAAGTCTTCGACATTGCCCTCATCTGAGCTGCTCTGAGGAAACACTCTGCTTAGAATTGATCGAGGACCTCGCTCCTGAAGTCACTCTATTCAAGGAGAAATACAGCATCCTAACATGCTGTGTCGCTCACAGGGCAAGCAACGTGAGAACTTGCCTCGAGGTAAGGCCCTGAAATGCTATGCACAAGCAGAGGCGTGTAGCAGTTTCCATGAGGCCGTAGTCGCTGCTCTGCAGCATTTGAACGCCAGTAGGCTTTTTAGGACACCTAGGTGCCTCGTCTGGTAAACTTATTCCCTGCAAGAACACCGAGTACCCTCAGTCTCACCTGGCCATTCTAAGCAATATCCAGGCCAGGAGCTTTCCGACTCACAGTGTGTATGCCGAGTGAAGGGCTACACAGTGCACTCTTATTGGGACATCTGGATTTAGCCAGCAATCGCACAGATTGACGAGCACCGTTCTGGCAAGTTCCAACATGCCGTGGAAGTCACACTCATTCCCTAGTCTGAGCTGCACAGAGAAAACACTAGGCTTCTCCTTCCATCCAGGACCTCCTACCTGAAGTCACCCTGCCTCCAGGAGAAAGACGGCTGCGTTCCTATTGCAACTGAAGCACAGTTTCTCCTGTAGCACTGCAGGCTTTTGAATAGGCAAGGGCCCAGAGGCCTAGCTAAGACTTTCCCTGGTGAGGCCGTTCACTAGAGGTAGAACACCCTGCCTCGAGAAGTTGATTCAGGGAAGCAACCAGTGTGTACTCTGTGTCTCTTTTGACTTGTTAGAAACCACAGAGATGTATGCTGCCTGTGCCCACGGAAATGGGGGTATGATGGTAATAGCCTTGTTTCCCATTTGGAAACCTCCATTCTTGCTGCCGTGAAGCTCCCTGAAATTCTCTGCTGTGGACAGGCCCCTGGCTATTGTAGGCATTGGTCTGGGGAGAAAATGAGTTTTCTCTGGCTACCCAGTGTGCTTCATACCCAGGGCTGGGACTCATCTTGCCATGCTCTAGAGCTATAAGGAATCTCAACGTCAGTCCTTGCCTCGAGGTAAGGCCCTGAGTAGCCATGCAGAAAGGGAGGCATGCAGCTCTTTCCATGAGCTCTTAGTCGCTGTACTACTTTATATTAAAGGAAGTAGCCTTTTCAGCACTCCTAGGACCCTCGGGGCAGCCTCATTTTAGTACCAAGATCACTGAGTACCTCCAGACCCCTGTTGGCTTGCTGAGCAACAACGAGGCCCATAGGTCCCTCGGAGGTCCTCTGTGTCTGCTGAGTCATGGGCAACACACTGCACTCTTTCTTGGGATATCTTGGTTTCACAGCACTCGCACAGGTTCACGAGCACCGTTTTGGCAAGTTCCAACTTGCTGTGGAAGTCGCACACATTCCCTAGTCTGAGCTGCACTGAGAAAAACACTAGGCTTCCCCTTCCTTCCAGGAACTCCTACCTGAAGTCACCCTGCCTCCAGGAGAAAGACGCCTTGCTTCCTATTGCAACTAAAGCACAGTTTTTCCTATAGCACTGCAAGCTTTTGAATAGGCACGAGCCCAGAGGCCTAGCTAGGGCGTTCCTTGGTTGAGGCAGTTCACTAGATGCAGAACACCCTGCCACGAGAATTTGATTCAGGGAAGGAACCAGTGTGTAATCTGTGTCTCTTTTGAGTTGTGTGAAACCACAGGGATGTATGCTGTTTGTGCCTCGGGAAATGTGGGCATGTTGGTAGTAGCCTTGCTTATCCATTTTGAAAGCTCCAATCATGCTGCCTTGAAGCTCCCTGAATTCTCTGCTGTTGACAGGACCCTGGCTATTGTAGGCATTGGTCTGGGAAGAAAATGAGCTTTCTCTGGCTACACAGGGTGCTTCATTATCCGGGGTGGGACTCATCTTGCCATGCTCTAGAGCTAAAGGGAATCTCAACGTGAGTCCTTGCCTCGAGGTAAGGCCCTGAGTAGCCAGACAGAAAGGGAGGCATGCAGCTCTTTCCATGAGCTCTTAGTCGCTGTTCTGCTTTATTTTAAAGGAAGTACACTTTTCAGCACTCCTAGGCCCCTCGGGTGAGCATCATTTTCATTCCAAGATTTACTGAGATCCTCCACACTCCTGTAGGCCTGCTGAGCAACAACGTGGCCCATATGTCCCTCGGAGTTCCTCTGTGTCTGCTGAGTCATGGGCAACACACTGCAGTCTTTCTTAGGATATCTTGATTGAACAGCACTCGCACAGGTTGACGAGCACCGTTTTGGCAAGTTCCAACTTGCTGTGGAAATCGCGCCCACATTCCCTAGTCTGGGCTGCATTGAGGAAAACACTAGGCTTCGCCTTCCTTCCAGGACCTCCTACCTGAAGTCACCCTGCCTCCAGGAGAAAAACGGCTTGCGTTCGTATTGCAACTAAAGCAGAGTTTTTCCTCTAGCACTGCAGGCTTTTGAAGAGGCACCGGCCCCGAGGCCTAACTAGGGCGTTCCTTGGTTGAGGCCGTGCACTAGATGCAGAACCCCGTGCCTCGAGAAGTTGCTTCAGGGAAGGAACTAGTGGGTACGCTGTGTCTCTTTTGTCTTGTGAGAAACCAGAGTTTTGTATGCTGCCTGTGCACATGGAAATGGGGTCGTGACGGTACTAGCCTTGCTTTTCTCTTTGGAAACCACCATTCTTGCTGCCGTGAAGCTCCCTGAATTTCTCTGCTGTTGACAGGCCTCGACCCACTGTAGCCATGGGTCTGGGAAGAAAATGAGTTTTCTCTGGCTACACACGGAGCTTCAGTGGCCCGGGTGGAACTCATCATGCCATGCTCTACAGCTCAAGGAAATCTCAACGTGAGTCCTTGCCTCGAGGTAAGGCCCTGAGTAGCCATGCAGAAAGGGAGGCATGGAGCTCTTTCCATGAGCTCTTAGTCGCTGTTCTGCTTTACTGTAAAGGAAGTACCCTTTTCAGGACTCCTAGGCCCCTGGGGTGAGCATCATTTTATTCCAATATCTCTGAGTACCTCCACACCCCTGTAGGCCTGCTGAGCAACAACGAGGCCCATTGGTCCCTCGGAGGTCCTCTGTGTCTGCTGAGTCATGGGCAACACCCTGCACTCTTTCTTGTGATATCTTGATTCACAGCACTCGCACAGGTTCAAGAGCCACGTTCTAGCAAGTTCCAACAGGACGTGGAAGTCGCACTCATTCCCTAGTCTGAGCTGCACAGAGAAAAACACTAGGCATCTCCTTCCATCCAGGACCTCCTACCTGAAGTCACCCTGCCTCCAGGAGAAAGACGGCTTGCGTTCCTTTTGCAACTAAAGCACAGTTTTTCCTGTAGCGCTGCAGGCTTTTGAAGCGGCATGGGCCCAGAGGCTTGGCTAGGGCGTTCCTTGGTGAGGCCGTTCACTAGATGCAAAACACCCTGCCTCGAGAAGTTGATTGAGGGAAGCAACCAGTGTGTAGTCTGTGTCTCTTTTGACTTGTTAGAAACCACAGAGATGTATGCTGCCTCTGCCCACGGAAATGGGGGCATGATGGTACTAGCCTTGCTTTCCATTTGGAAAGCTCCATTCTTGCTGTCGTGAAGCTCCCTGAAATTCTCTGCTGTTGACCGCCCCGTGACCACTGTAGGCATGGGTGTGGGAAGAAAATGAGTTTTCTCTGGCTACACACGGAGCTTCACTGGCCGGGGTGGGGCTCACCTTGCCATGCTCTAGAGCCAAAGGGAATCTCCACGTGAGTCCTTGCCTCGAGGTAAGGCCCTGAGTAGCCCTGCAGAAAGGGAGGCATGCAGCTCTTTCCATGAGCTCTTAGTGGAGGTTCTGCTTTATATTAAAGGAAGGACCCTTTTCAGGACTCCTAGGCCCCTCGGGTGAGCATCATTTTGCTTCCAAGATCACTGACTCCCTCCACACCCCTGTGGGCCCGCTGAGCAGCATTGAGTCCCATACGTCCCTCGGAGGCCCTCTGTGTCTGCCGAGTCTCGGGCAACACACTCTACGTTACTTCAGGAGAGCTACATTTCCAGAACCCTCGAACAGCATCAGAACCACATTTCTAGGCAGTCCAACATGCCCTGGAAGTCTTCGACATTGCCCTCATCTGAGCTGCTCTGAGGAAACACTCTGCTTAGAATTGATCGAGGACCTCGCTCCTGAAGTCACTCTATTCAAGGAGAAATACAGCATCCTAACATGCTGTGTCGCTCACAGGGCAAGCAACGTGAGAACTTGCCTCGAGGTAAGGCCCTGAAATGCTATGCACAAGCAGAGGCGTGTAGCAGTTTCCATGAGGCCGTAGTCGCTGCTCTGCAGCATTTGAACGCCAGTAGGCTTTTTAGGACACCTAGGTGCCTCGTCTGGTAAACTTATTCCCTGCAAGAACACCGAGTACCCTCAGTCTCACCTGGCCATTCTAAGCAATATCCAGGCCAGGAGCTTTCCGACTCACAGTGTGTATGCCGAGTGAAGGGCTACACAGTGCACTCTTATTGGGACATCTGGATTTAGCCAGCAATCGCACAGATTGACGAGCACCGTTCTGGCAAGTTCCAACATGCCGTGGAAGTCACACTCATTCCCTAGTCTGAGCTGCACAGAGAAAACACTAGGCTTCTCCTTCCATCCAGGACCTCCTACCTGAAGTCACCCTGCCTCCAGGAGAAAGACGGCTGCGTTCCTATTGCAACTGAAGCACAGTTTCTCCTGTAGCACTGCAGGCTTTTGAATAGGCAAGGGCCCAGAGGCCTAGCTAAGACTTTCCCTGGTGAGGCCGTTCACTAGAGGTAGAACACCCTGCCTCGAGAAGTTGATTCAGGGAAGCAACCAGTGTGTACTCTGTGTCTCTTTTGACTTGTTAGAAACCACAGAGATGTATGCTGCCTGTGCCCACGGAAATGGGGGTATGATGGTAATAGCCTTGTTTCCCATTTGGAAACCTCCATTCTTGCTGCCGTGAAGCTCCCTGAAATTCTCTGCTGTGGACAGGCCCCTGGCTATTGTAGGCATTGGTCTGGGGAGAAAATGAGTTTTCTCTGGCTACCCAGTGTGCTTCATACCCAGGGCTGGGACTCATCTTGCCATGCTCTAGAGCTATAAGGAATCTCAACGTCAGTCCTTGCCTCGAGGTAAGGCCCTGAGTAGCCATGCAGAAAGGGAGGCATGCAGCTCTTTCCATGAGCTCTTAGTCGCTGTACTACTTTATATTAAAGGAAGTAGCCTTTTCAGCACTCCTAGGACCCTCGGGGCAGCCTCATTTTAGTACCAAGATCACTGAGTACCTCCAGACCCCTGTTGGCTTGCTGAGCAACAACGAGGCCCATAGGTCCCTCGGAGGTCCTCTGTGTCTGCTGAGTCATGGGCAACACACTGCACTCTTTCTTGGGATATCTTGGTTTCACAGCACTCGCACAGGTTCACGAGCACCGTTTTGGCAAGTTCCAACTTGCTGTGGAAGTCGCACACATTCCCTAGTCTGAGCTGCACTGAGAAAAACACTAGGCTTCCCCTTCCTTCCAGGAACTCCTACCTGAAGTCACCCTGCCTCCAGGAGAAAGACGCCTTGCTTCCTATTGCAACTAAAGCACAGTTTTTCCTATAGCACTGCAAGCTTTTGAATAGGCACGAGCCCAGAGGCCTAGCTAGGGCGTTCCTTGGTTGAGGCAGTTCACTAGATGCAGAACACCCTGCCACGAGAATTTGATTCAGGGAAGGAACCAGTGTGTAATCTGTGTCTCTTTTGAGTTGTGTGAAACCACAGGGATGTATGCTGTTTGTGCCTCGGGAAATGTGGGCATGTTGGTAGTAGCCTTGCTTATCCATTTTGAAAGCTCCAATCATGCTGCCTTGAAGCTCCCTGAATTCTCTGCTGTTGACAGGACCCTGGCTATTGTAGGCATTGGTCTGGGAAGAAAATGAGCTTTCTCTGGCTACACAGGGTGCTTCATTATCCGGGGTGGGACTCATCTTGCCATGCTCTAGAGCTAAAGGGAATCTCAACGTGAGTCCTTGCCTCGAGGTAAGGCCCTGAGTAGCCAGACAGAAAGGGAGGCATGCAGCTCTTTCCATGAGCTCTTAGTCGCTGTTCTGCTTTATTTTAAAGGAAGTACACTTTTCAGCACTCCTAGGCCCCTCGGGTGAGCATCATTTTCATTCCAAGATTTACTGAGATCCTCCACACTCCTGTAGGCCTGCTGAGCAACAACGTGGCCCATATGTCCCTCGGAGTTCCTCTGTGTCTGCTGAGTCATGGGCAACACACTGCAGTCTTTCTTAGGATATCTTGATTGAACAGCACTCGCACAGGTTGACGAGCACCGTTATGGCAAGTTCCAACTTGCTGTGGAAATCGCGCCCACATTCCCTAGTCTGGGCTGCATTGAGGAAAACACTAGGCTTCGCCTTCCTTCCAGGACCTCCTACCTGAAGTCACCCTGCCTCCAGGAGAAAAACGGCTTGCGTTCGTATTGCAACTAAAGCAGAGTTTTTCCTCTAGCACTGCAGGCTTTTGAAGAGGCACCGGCCCCAAGGCCTAACTAGGGCGTTCCTTGGTTGAGGCCGTGCACTAGATGCAGAACCCCGTGCCTCGAGAAGTTGCTTCAGGGAAGGAACTAGTGGGTACGCTGTGTCTCTTTTGTCTTGTGAGAAACCAGAGTTTTGTATGCTGCCTGTGCACATGGAAATGGGGTCGTGACGGTACTAGCCTTGCTTTGCTCTTTGGAAACCACCATTCTTGCTGCCGTGAAGCTCCCTGAAATTCTCTGCTGTTGACAGGCCTCGACCCACTGTAGCCATGGGTCTGGGAAGAAAATGAGTTTTCTCTGGCTACACACGGAGCTTCAGTGGCCCGGGTGGAACTCATCATGCCATGCTCTACAGCTCAAGGAAATCTCAACGTGAGTCCTTGCCTCGAGGTAAGGCCCTGAGTAGCCATGCAGAAAGGGAGGCATGGAGCTCTTTCCATGAGCTCTTAGTCGCTGTTCTGCTTTACTGTAAAGGAAGTACCCTTTTCAGGACTCCTAGGCCCCTGGGGTGAGCATCATTTTATTCCAATATCTCTGAGTACCTCCACACCCCTGTAGGCCTGCTGAGCAACAACGAGGCCCATTGGTCCCTCGGAGGTCCTCTGTGTCTGCTGAGTCATGGGCAACACCCTGCACTCTTTCTTGTGATATCTTGATTCACAGCACTCGCACAGGTTCAAGAGCCACGTTCTAGCAAGTTCCAACAGGACGTGGAAGTCGCACTCATTCCCTAGTCTGAGCTGCACAGAGAAAAACACTAGGCATCTCCTTCCATCCAGGACCTCCTACCTGAAGTCACCCTGCCTCCAGGAGAAAGACGGCTTGCGTTCCTTTTGCAACTAAAGCACAGTTTTTCCTGTAGCGCTGCAGGCTTTTGAAGCGGCATGGGCCCAGAGGCTTGGCTAGGGCGTTCCTTGGTGAGGCCGTTCACTAGATGCAAAACACCCTGCCTCGAGAAGTTGATTGAGGGAAGCAACCAGTGTGTAGTCTGTGTCTCTTTTGACTTGTTAGAAACCACAGAGATGTATGCTGCCTCTGCCCACGGAAATGGGGGCATGATGGTACTAGCCTTGCTTTCCATTTGGAAAGCTCCATTCTTGCTGTCGTGAAGCTCCCTGAAATTCTCTGCTGTTGACCGCCCCGTGACCACTGTAGGCATGGGTGTGGGAAGAAAATGAGTTTTCTCTGGCTACACACGGAGCTTCACTGGCTGGGGTGGGGCTCACCTTGCCATGCTCTAGAGCCAAAGGGAATCTCCACGTGAGTCCTTGCCTCGAGGTAAGGCCCTGAGTAGCCCTGCAGAAAGGGAGGCATGCAGCTCTTTCCATGAGCTCTTAGTGGAGGTTCTGCTTTATATTAAAGGAAGGACCCTTTTCAGGACTCCTAGGCCCCTCGGGTGAGCATCATTTTGCTTCCAAGATCACTGACTCCCTCCACACCCCTGTGGGCCCGCTGAGCAGCATTGAGTCCCATACGTCCCTCGGAGGCCCTCTGTGTCTGCCGAGTCTCGGGCAACACACTCTACGTTACTTCAGGAGAGCTACATTTCCAGAACCCTCGAACAGCATCAGAACCACATTTCTAGGCAGTCCAACATGCCCTGGAAGTCTTCGACATTGCCCTCATCTGAGCTGCTCTGAGGAAACACTCTGCTTAGAATTGATCGAGGACCTCGCTCCTGAAGTCACTCTATTCAAGGAGAAATACAGCATCCTAACATGCTGTGTCGCTCACAGGGCAAGCAACGTGAGAACTTGCCTCGAGGTAAGGCCCTGAAATGCTATGCACAAGCAGAGGCGTGTAGCAGTTTCCATGAGGCCGTAGTCGCTGCTCTGCAGCATTTGAACGCCAGTAGGCTTTTTAGGACACCTAGGTGCCTCGTCTGGTAAACTTATTCCCTGCAAGAACACCGAGTACCCTCAGTCTCACCTGGCCATTCTAAGCACTATCCAGGCCAGGAGCTTTCCGACTCACAGTGTGTATGCCGAGTGAAGGGCTACACAGTGCACTCTTTTTGGGACATCTGGATTTAGCCAGCAATCGCACAGATTGACGAGCACCGTTCTGGCAAGTGCCAACATGCCGTGGAAGTCACACTCATTCCCTAGTCTGAGCTGCACAGAGAAAACACTAGGCTTCTCCTTCCATCCAGGACCTCCTACCTGAAGTCACCCTGCCTCCAGGAGAAAGACGGCTGCGTTCCTATTGCAACTGAAGCACAGTTTCTCCTGTAGCACTGCAGGCTTTTGAATAGGCAAGGGCCCAGATGCCTAGCTAGGGCTTTCCCTGGTGAGGCCGTTCACTAGAGGTAGAACACCCTGCCTCGAGAAGTTGATTCAGGGAAGCAACCAGTGTGTACTCTGTGTCTCTTTTGACTTGTTAGAAACCACAGAGATGTATGCTGCCTGTGCCCACGGAAATGGGGGTATGATGGTAATAGCCTTGTTTCCCATTTGGAAACCTCCATTCTTGCTGCCGTGAAGCTCCCTGAAATTCTCTGCTGTGGACAGGCCCCTGGTTATTGTAGGCATTGGTCTGGGGAGAAAATGAGTTTTCTCTGGCTACCCAGTGTGCTTCATACCCAGGGCTGGGACTCATCTTGCCATGCTCTAGAGCTATAAGGAATCTCAACGTCAGTCCTTGCCTCGAGGTAAGGCCCTGAGTAGCCATGCAGAAAGGGAGGCATGCAGCTCTTTCCATGAGCTCTTAGTCGCTGTTCTCCTTTATATTAAAGGAAGTAGCCTTTTCAGCACTCCTAGGACCCTCGGGGCAGCCTCATTTTAGTACCAAGATCACTGAGTACCTCCAGACCCCTGTTGGCTTGCTGAGCAACAACGAGGCCCATAGGTCCCTCGGAGGTCCTCTGTGTCTGCTGAGTCATGGGCAACACACTGCACTCTTTCTTGGGATATCTTGGTTTCACAGCACTCGCACAGGTTCACGAGCACCGTTTTGGCAAGTTCCAACTTGCTGTGGAAGTCGCACACATTCCCTAGTCTGAGCTGCACTGAGAAAAACACTAGGCTTCCCCTTCCTTCCAGGAACTCCTACCTGAAGTCACCCTGCCTCCAGGAGAAAGACGCCTTGCTTCCTATTGCAACTAAAGCACAGTTTTTCCTATAGCACTGCAAGCTTTTGAATAGGCACGAGCCCAGAGGCCTAGCTAGGGCGTTCCTTGGTTGAGGCAGTTCACTAGATGCAGAACACCCTGCCACGAGAATTTGATTCAGGGAAGGAACCAGTGTGTAATCTGTGTCTCTTTTGAGTTGTGTGAAACCACAGGGATGTATGCTGTTTGTGCCTAGGGAAATGTGGGCATGTTGGTAGTAGCCTTGCTTATCCATTTTGAAAGCTCCAATCATGCTGCCTTGAAGCTCCCTGAATTCTCTGCTGTTGACAGGACCCTGGCTATTGTAGGCATTGGTCTGGGAAGAAAATGAGTTTTCTCTGGCTACACAGGGTGCTTCATTATCCGGGGTGGGACTCATCTTGCCATGCTCTAGAGCTAAAGGGAATCTCAACGTGAGTCCTTGCCTCGAGGTAAGGCCCTGAGTAGCCAGACAGAAAGGGAGGCATGCAGCTCTTTCCATGAGCTCTTAGTCGCTGTTCTGCTTTATTTTAAAGGAAGTACACTTTTCAGCACTCCTAGGCCCCTCGGGTGAGCATCATTTTCGTTCCAAGATTTACTGAGATCCTCCACACTCCTGTAGGCCTGCTGAGCAACAACGTGGCCCATATGTCCCTCGGAGTTCCTCTGTGTCTGCTGAGTCATGGGCAACACACTGCAGTCTTTCTTAGGATATCTTGATTGAACAGCACTCGCACAGGTTGACGAGCACCGTTTTGGCAAGTTCCAACTTGCTGTGGAAATCGCGCACACATTCCCTAGTCTGGGCTGCATTGAGGAAAACACTAGGCTTCGCCTTCCTTCCAGGACCTCCTACCTGAAGTCACCCTGCCTCCAGGAGAAAAACGGCTTGCGTTCCTATTGCAACTAAAGCACAGTTTTTCCTGTAGCGCTGCAGGCTTTTGAAGCGGCATGGGCCCAGAGGCTTGGCTAGGGCGTTCCTTGGTGAGGCCGTCACTAGATGCAAAACACCCTGCCTCGAGAAGTTGATTGAGGGAAGCAACCAGTGTGTAGTCTGTGTCTCTTTTGACTTGTTAGAAACCACAGAGATGTATGCTGCCTCTGCCCACGGAAATGGGGGCATGATGGTACTAGCCTTGCTTTCCATTTGGAAAGCTCCATTCTTGCTGTCGTGAAGCTCCCTGAAATTCTCTGCTGTTGACCGCCCCGTGACCACTGTAGGCATGGGTGTGGGAAGAAAATGAGTTTTCTCTGGCTACACACGGAGCTTCACTGGCCGGGGTGGGGCTCACCTTGCCATGCTCTAGAGCCAAAGGGAATCTCCACGTGAGTCCTTGCCTCGAGGTAAGGCCCTGAGTAGCCCTGCAGAAAGGGAGGCATGCAGCTCTTTCCATGAGCTCTTAGTGGAGGTTCTGCTTTATATTAAAGGAAGGACCCTTTTCAGGACTCCTAGGTCTCTCGGGTGAGCATCATTTTGCTTCCAAGATCACTGACTCCCTCCACACCCCTGTGGGCCTGCTGAGCAGCATTGAATCCCATACGTCCCTCGGAGGCCCTCTGTGTCTGCCGAGTCTCGGGCAACACACTCTACGTTACTTCAGGAGAGCTACATTTCCAGAACCCTCGAACAGCATCAGAACCACATTTCTAGGCAGTCCAACATGCCCTGGAAGTCTTCGACATTGCCCCCGTCTGAGCTGCTCTGAGGAAACACTCTGCTTAGAATTGATCGAGGACCTCGTTCCTGAAGTCACTCTATTCAAGGAGAAATACAGCATCCTAACATGCTGTGTCGCTCACAGGGCAAGCAACGTGAGAACTTGCCTCGAGGTAAGGCCCTGAAATGCTATGCACAAGCAGAGGCGTGTAGCAGTTTCCATGAGGCCGTAGTCGCTGCTCTGCAGCATTTGAACGCCAGTAGGCTTTTTAGGACACCTAGGTGCCTCGTCTGGTAAACTTATTCCCTGCAAGAACACCGAGTACCCTCAGTCTCACCTGGCCATTCTAAGCAATATCCAGGCCAGGAGCTTTCCGACTCACAGTGTGTATGCCGAGTGAAGGGCTACACAGTGCACTCTTATTGGGACATCTGGATTTAGCCAGCAATCGCACAGATTGACGAGCACCGTTCTGGCAAGTTCCAACATGCCGTGGAAGTCACACTCATTCCCTAGTCTGAGCTGCACAGAGAAAAACACTAGGCTTCTCCTTCCATCCAGGACCTCCTACCTGAAGTCACCCTGCCTCCAGGAGAAAGACGGCTGCGTTCCTATTGCAACTGAAGCACAGTTTCTCCTGTAGCACTGCAGGCTTTTGAATAGGCAAGGGCCCAGATGCCTAGCTAAGACTTTCCCTGGTGAGGCCGTTCACTAGAGGTAGAACACCCTGCCTCGAGAAGTTGATTCAGGGAAGCAACCAGTGTGTACTCTGTGTCTCTTTTGACTTGTTAGAAACCACAGAGATGTATGCTGCCTGTGCCCACGGAAATGGGGGTATGATGGTAATAGCCTTGTTTCCCATTTGGAAACCTCCATTCTTGCTGCCGTGAAGCTCCCTGAAATTCTCTGCTGTGGACAGGCCCCTGGCTATTGTAGGCATTGGTCTGGGGAGAAAATGAGTTTTCTCTGGCTACCCAGTGTGCTTCATACCCAGGGCTGGGACTCATCTTGCCATGCTCTAGAGCTATAAGGAATCTCAACGTCAGTCCTTGCCTCGAGGTAAGGCCCTGAGTAGCCATGCAGAAAGGGAGGCATGCAGCTCTTTCCATGAGCTCTTAGTCGCTGTTCTCCTTTATATTAAAGGAAGTAGCCTTTTCAGCACTCCTAGGACCCTCGGGGCAGCCTCATTTTAGTACCAAGATCACTGAGTACCTCCACACCCCTGTTGGCTTGCTGAGCACCAACGAGGCCCTTAGGTCCCTCGGAGGTCCTCTGTGTCTGCTGAGTCATGGGCAACACACTGCACTCTTTCTTGGCATATCTTGGTTTCACAGCACTCGCACAGGTTCACGAGCACCGTTCTGGCAAGTTCCGACTTGCTGTGGAAGTCGCACACATTCCCTAGTCTGAGCTGCACTGAGAAAAACACTAGGCTTCCCCTTCCTTCCAGGAACTCCTACCTGAAGTCACCCTGCCTCCAGGAGAAAGACGCCTTGCTTCCTATTGCAACTAAAGCACAGTTTTTCCTATAGCACTGCAAGCTTTTGAATAGGCACGAGCCCAGAGGCCTAGCTAGGGCGTTCCTTGGTTGAGGCAGTTCACTAGATGCAGAACACCCTGCCACGAGAATTTGATTCAGGGAAGGAAGCAGTGTGTAATCTGTGTCTCTTTTGAGTTGTGTGAAACCACAGGGATGTATGCTGTTTGTGCCTAGGGAAATGTGGGCATGTTGGTAGTCGACTTGCTTATCCATTTTGAAGCTCCATTCATGCTGCCTTGAAGCTCCCTGAATTCTCTGCTGTTGACAGGACCCTGGCTATTGTAGGCATTGGTCTGGGAAGAAAATGAGTTTTCTCTGGCTACACAGGGTGCTTCATTATCCGGGGTGGGACTCATCTTGCCATGCTCTAGAGCTAAAGGGAATCTCAACGTGAGTCCTTGCCTCGAGGTAAGGCCCTGAGTAGCCAGACAGAAAGGGAGGCATGCAGCTCTTTCCATGAGCTCTTAGTCGCTGTTCTGCTTTATTTTAAAGGAAGTACACTTTTCAGCACTCCTAGGCCCCTCGGGTGAGCATCATTTTCGTTCCAAGATTTACTGAGATCCTCCACACTCCTGTAGGCCTGCTGAGCAACAAAGTGGCCCATATGTCCCTCGGAGCTCCTCTGTGTCTGCTGAGTCATGGGCAACACACTGCAGTCTTTCTTAGGAGATCTTGATTGAACAGCACTCGCACAGGTTGACGAGCACCGTTTTGGCAAGTTCCAACTTGCTGTGGAAATCGCGCACACATTCCCTAGTCTGGGCTGCATTGAGGAAAACACTAGGCTTCGCCTTCCTTCCAGGACCTCCTACCTGAAGTCACCCTGCCTCCAGGAGAAAAACGGCTTGCGTTCGTATTGCAACTAAAGCAGAGTTTTTCCTCTAGCACTGCAGGCTTTTGAAGAGGCACCGGCCCCGAGGCCTAACTAGGGCGTTCCTTGGTTGAGGCCGTGCACTAGATGCAGAACCCCGTGCCTCGAGAAGTTGCTTCAGGGAAGGAACTAGTGGGTACGCTGTGTCTCTTTTGTCTTGTGAGAAACCAGAGTTTTGTATGCTGCCTGTGCACATGGAAATGGGGTCGTGACGGTACTAGCCTTGCTTTGCTCTTTGGAAACCACCATTCTTGCTGCCGTGAAGCTCCCTGAAATTCTCTGCTGTTGACAGGCCTCGACCCACTGTAGCCATGGGTCTGGGAAGAAAATGAGTTTTCTCTGGCTACACACGGAGCTTCAGTGGCCCGGGTGGAACTCATCATGCCATGCTCTACAGCTCAAGGAAATCTCAACGTGAGTCCTTGCCTCGAGGTAAGGCCCTGAGTAGCCATGCCGAAAGGGAGGCATGGAGCACTTTCCATGAGCTCTTAGTCGCTGTTCTGCTTCACTTTAAAGGAAGTACCCTTTTCAGGACTCCTAGGCCCCTGGGGTGAGCATCATTTTATTCCAATATCTCTGAGTACCTCCACACCCCTGTAGGCCTGCTGAGCAACAACGAGGCCCATTGGTCCCTCGGAGGTCCTCTGTGTCTGCTGAGTCATGGGCAACACCCTGCACTCTTTCTTGTGATATCTTGATTCACAGCACTCGCACAGGTTCAAGAGCCACGTTCTAGCAAGTTCCAACAGGACGTGGAAGTCGCACTCATTCCCTAGTCTGAGCTGCACAGAGAAAAACACTAGGCATTTCCTTCCATCCAGGACCTCCTACCTGAAGTCACCCTGCCTCCAGGAGAAAGACGGCTTGCGTTCCTATTGCAACTAAAGCACAGTTTTTCCTGTAGCGCTGCAGGCTTTTGAAGCGGCATGGGCCCAGAGGCTTGGTGAGGCCGTTCACTAGATGCAAAACACCCTGCCTCGAGAAGTTGATTGAGGGAAGCAACCAGTGTGTAGTCTGTGTCTCTTTTGACTTGTTAGAAACCACAGAGATGTATGCTGCCTCTGCCCACGGAAATGGGGGCATGATGGTACTAGCCTTGCTTTCCATTTGGAAAGCTCCATTCTTGCTGTCGTGAAGCTCCCTGAAATTCTCTGCTGTTGACCGCCCCGTGACCACTGTAGGCATGGGTGTGGGAAGAAAATGAGTTTTCTCTGGCTACACACGGAGCTTCACTGGCCGGGGTGGGGCTCACCTTGCCATGCTCTAGAGCCAAAGGGAATCTCCACGTGAGTCCTTGCCTCGAGGTAAGGCCCTGAGTAGCCCTGCAGAAAGGGAGGCATGCAGCTCTTTCCATGAGCTCTTAGTGGAGGTTCTGCTTTATATTAAAGGAAGGACCCTTTTCAGGACTCCTAGGCCCCTCGGGTGAGCATCATTTTGCTTCCAAGATCACTGACTCCCTCCACACCCCTGTGGGCCCGCTGAGCAGCATTGAGTCCCATACGTCCCTCGGAGGCCCTCTGTGTCTGCCGAGTCTCGGGCAACACACTCTACGTTACTTCAGGAGAGCTACATTTCCAGAACCCTCGAACAGCATCAGAACCACATTTCTAGGCAGTCCAACATGCCCTGGAAGTCTTCGACATTGCCCTCATCTGAGCTGCTCTGAGGAAACACTCTGCTTAGAATTGATCGAGGACCTCGCTCCTGAAGTCACTCTATTCAAGGAGAAATACAGCATCCTAACATGCTGTGTCGCTCACAGGGCAAGCAACGTGAGAACTTGCCTCGAGGTAAGGCCCTGAAATGCTATGCACAAGCAGAGGCGTGTAGCAGTTTCCATGAGGCCGTAGTCGCTGCTCTGCAGCATTTGAACGCCAGTAGGCTTTTTAGGACACCTAGGTGCCTCGTCTGGTAAACTTATTCCCTGCAAGAACACCGAGTACCCTCAGTCTCACCTGGCCATTCTAAGCAATATCCAGGCCAGGAGCTTTCCGACTCACAGTGTGTATGCCGAGTGAAGGGCTACACAGTGCACTCTTATTGGGACATCTGGATTTAGCCAGCAATCGCACAGATTGACGAGCACCGTTCTGGCAAGTTCCAACATGCCGTGGAAGTCACACTCATTCCCTAGTCTGAGCTGCACAGAGAAAACACTAGGCTTCTCCTTCCATCCAGGACCTCCTACCTGAAGTCACCCTGCCTCCAGGAGAAAGACGGCTGCGTTCCTATTGCAACTGAAGCACAGTTTCTCCTGTAGCACTGCAGGCTTTTGAATAGGCAAGGGCCCAGAGGCCTAGCTAAGACTTTCCCTGGTGAGGCCGTTCACTAGAGGTAGAACACCCTGCCTCGAGAAGTTGATTCAGGGAAGCAACCAGTGTGTACTCTGTGTCTCTTTTGACTTGTTAGAAACCACAGAGATGTATGCTGCCTGTGCCCACGGAAATGGGGGTATGATGGTAATAGCCTTGTTTCCCATTTGGAAACCTCCATTCTTGCTGCCGTGAAGCTCCCTGAAATTCTCTGCTGTGGACAGGCCCCTGGCTATTGTAGGCATTGGTCTGGGGAGAAAATGAGTTTTCTCTGGCTACCCAGTGTGCTTCATACCCAGGGCTGGGACTCATCTTGCCATGCTCTAGAGCTATAAGGAATCTCAACGTCAGTCCTTGCCTCGAGGTAAGGCCCTGAGTAGCCATGCAGAAAGGGAGGCATGCAGCTCTTTCCATGAGCTCTTAGTCGCTGTACTACTTTATATTAAAGGAAGTAGCCTTTTCAGCACTCCTAGGACCCTCGGGGCAGCCTCATTTTAGTACCAAGATCACTGAGTACCTCCAGACCCCTGTTGGCTTGCTGAGCAACAACGAGGCCCATAGGTCCCTCGGAGGTCCTCTGTGTCTGCTGAGTCATGGGCAACACACTGCACTCTTTCTTGGGATATCTTGGTTTCACAGCACTCGCACAGGTTCACGAGCACCGTTTTGGCAAGTTCCAACTTGCTGTGGAAGTCGCACACATTCCCTAGTCTGAGCTGCACTGAGAAAAACACTAGGCTTCCCCTTCCTTCCAGGAACTCCTACCTGAAGTCACCCTGCCTCCAGGAGAAAGACGCCTTGCTTCCTATTGCAACTAAAGCACAGTTTTTTCTATAGCACTGCAAGCTTTTGAATAGGCACGAGCCCAGAGGCCTAGCTAGGGCGTTCCTTGGTTGAGGCAGTTCACTAGATGCAGAACACCCTGCCACGAGAATTTGATTCAGGGAAGGAAGCAGTGTGTAATCTGTGTCTCTTTTGAGTTGTGTGAAACCACAGGGATGTATGCTGTTTGTGCCTAGGGAAATGTGGGCATGTTGGTAGTAGCCTTGCTTATCCATTTTGAAAGCTCCAATCATGCTGCCTTGAAGCTCCCTGAATTCTCTGCTGTTGACAGGACCCTGGCTATTGTAGGCATTGGTCTGGGAAGAAAATGAGTTTTCTCTGGCTACACAGGGTGCTTCATTATCCGGGGTGGGACTCATCTTGCCATGCTCTAGAGCTAAAGGGAATCTCAACGTGAGTCCTTGCCTCGAGGTAAGGCCCTGAGTAGCCAGACAGAAAGGGAGGCATGCAGCTCTTTCCATGAGCTCTTAGTCGCTGTTCTGCTTTATTTTAAAGGAAGTACACTTTTCAGCACTCCTAGGCCCCTCGGGTGAGCATCATTTTCATTCCAAGATTTACTGAGATCCTCCACACTCCTGTAGGCCTGCTGAGCAACAACGTGGCCCATATGTCCCTCGGAGTTCCTCTGTGTCTGCTGAGTCATGGGCAACACACTGCAGTCTTTCTTAGGATATCTTGATTGAACAGCACTCGCACAGGTTGACGAGCACCGTTTTGGCAAGTTCCAACTTGCTGTGGAAATCGCGCCCACATTCCCTAGTCTGGGCTGCATTGAGGAAAACACTAGGCTTCGCCTTCCTTCCAGGACCTCCTACCTGAAGTCACCCTGCCTCCAGGAGAAAAACGGCTTGCGTTCGTATTGCAACTAAAGCAGAGTTTTTCCTCTAGCACTGCAGGCTTTTGAAGAGGCACCGGCCCCGAGGCCTAACTAGGGCGTTCCTTGGTTGAGGCCGTGCACTAGATGCAGAACCCCGTGCCTCGAGAAGTTGCTTCAGGGAAGGAACTAGTGGGTACGCTGTGTCTCTTTTGTCTTGTGAGAAACCAGAGTTTTGTATGCTGCCTGTGCACATGGAAATGGGGTCGTGACGGTACTAGCCTTGCTTTGCTCTTTGGAAACCACCATTCTTGCTGCCGTGAAGCTCCCTGAAATTCTCTGCTGTTGACAGGCCTCGACCCACTGTAGCCATGGGTCTGGGAAGAAAATGAGTTTTCTCTGGCTACACACGGAGCTTCAGTGGCCCGGGTGGAACTCATCATGCCATGCTCTACAGCTCAAGGAAATCTCAACGTGAGTCCTTGCCTCGAGGTAAGGCCCTGAGTAGCCATGCAGAAAGGGAGGCATGGAGCTCTTTCCATGAGCTCTTAGTCGCTGTTCTGCTTCACTGTAAAGGAAGTACCCTTTTCAGGACTCCTAGGCCCCTGGGGTGAGCATCATTTTATTCCAATATCTCTGAGTACCTCCACACCCCTGTAGGCCTGCTGAGCAACAACGAGGCCCATTGGTCCCTCGGAGGTCCTCTGTGTCTGCTGAGTCATGGGCAACACCCTGCACTCTTTCTTGTGATATCTTGATTCACAGCACTCGCACAGGTTCAAGAGCCACGTTCTAGCAAGTTCCAACAGGACGTGGAAGTCGCACTCATTCCCTAGTCTGAGCTGCACAGAGAAAAACACTAGGCATTTCCTTCCATCCAGGACCTCCTACCTGAAGTCACCCTGCCTCCAGGAGAAAGACGGCTTGCGTTCCTATTGCAACTAAAGCACAGTTTTTCCTGTAGCGCTGCAGGCTTTTGAAGCGGCATGGGCCCAGAGGCTTGGTGAGGCTGTTCACTAGATGCAAAACACCCTGCCTCGAGAAGTTGATTGAGGGAAGCAACCAGTGTGTAGTCTGTGTCTCTTTTGACTTGTTAGAAACCACAGAGATGTATGCTGCCTCTGCCCACGGAAATGGGGGCATGATGGTACTAGCCTTGCTTTCCATTTGGAAAGCTCCATTGTTGCTGTCGTGAAGCTCCCTGAAATTCTCTGCTGTTGACCGCCCCGTGACCACTGTAGGCATGGGTGTGGGAAGAAAATGAGTTTTCTCTGGCTACACACGGAGCTTCACTGGCCGGGGTGGGGCTCACCTTGCCATGCTCTAGAGCCAAAGGGAATCTCCACGTGAGTCCTTGCCTCGAGGTAAGGCCCTGAGTAGCCCTGCAGAAAGGGAGGCATGCAGCTCTTTCCATGAGCTCTTAGTGGAGGTTCTGCTTTATATTAAAGGAAGGACCCTTTTCAGGACTCCTAGGCCCCTCGGGTGAGCATCATTTTGCTTCCAAGATCACTGACTCCCTCCACACCCCTGTGGGCCCGCTGAGCAGCATTGAGTCCCATACGTCCCTCGGAGGCCCTCTGTGTCTGCCGAGTCTCGGGCAACACACTCTACGTTACTTCAGGAGAGCTACATTTCCAGAACCCTCGAACAGCATCAGAACCACATTTCTAGGCAGTCCAACATGCCCTGGAAGTCTTCGACATTGCCCTCGTCTGAGCTGCTCTGAGGAAACACTCTGCTTAGAATTGATCGAGGACCTCGCTCCTGAAGTCACTCTATTCAAGGAGAAATACAGCATCCTAACATGCTGTGTCGCTCACAGGGCAAGCAACGTGAGAACTTGCCTCGAGGTAAGGCCCTGAAATGCTATGCACAAGCAGAGGCGTGTAGCAGTTTCCATGAGGCCGTAGTCGCTGCTCTGCAGCATTTGAACGCCAGTAGGCTTTTTAGGACACCTAGGTGCCTCGTCTGGTAAACTTATTCCCTGCAAGAACACCGAGTACCCTCAGTCTCACCTGGCCATTCTAAGCAATATCCAGGCCAGGAGCTTTCCGACTCACAGTGTGTATGCCGAGTGAAGGGCTACACAGTGCACTCTTATTGGGACATCTGGATTTAGCCAGCAATCGCACAGATTGACGAGCACCGTTCTGGCAAGTTCCAACATGCCGTGGAAGTCACACTCATTCCCTAGTCTGAGCTGCACAGAGAAAACACTAGGCTTCTCCTTCCATCCAGGACCTCCTACCTGAAGTCACCCTGCCTCCAGGAGAAAGACGGCTGCGTTCCTATTGCAACTGAAGCACAGTTTCTCCTGTAGCACTGCAGGCTTTTGAATAGGCAAGGTCCCAGAGGCCTAGCTAAGACTTTCCCTGGTGAGGCCGTTCACTAGAGGTAGAACACCCTGCCTCGAGAAGTTGATTCAGGGAAGCAACCAGTGTGTACTCTGTGTCTCTTTTGACTTGTTAGAAACCACAGAGATGTATGCTGCCTGTGCCCACGGAAATGGGGGTATGATGGTAATAGCCTTGTTTCCCATTTGGAAACCTCCATTCTTGCTGCCGTGAAGCTCCCTGAAATTCTCTGCTGTGGACAGGCCCCTGGCTATTGTAGGCATTGGTCTGGGGAGAAAATGAGTTTTCTCTGGCTACCCAGTGTGCTTCATACCCAGGGCTGGGACTCATCTTGCCATGCTCTAGAGCTATAAGGAATCTCAACGTCAGTCCTTGCCTCGAGGTAAGGCCCTGAGTAGCCATGCAGAAAGGGAGGCATGCAGCTCTTTCCATGAGCTCTTAGTCGCTGTACTACTTTATATTAAAGGAAGTAGCCTTTTCAGCACTCCTAGGACCCTCGGGGCAGCCTCATTTTAGTACCAAGATCACTGAGTACCTCCAGACCCCTGTTGGCTTGCTGAGCAACAACGAGGCCCATAGGTCCCTCGGAGGTCCTCTGTGTCTGCTGAGTCATGGGCAACACACTGCACTCTTTCTTGGGATATCTTGGTTTCACAGCACTCGCACAGGTTCACGAGCACCGTTTTGGCAAGTTCCAACTTGCTGTGGAAGTCGCACACATTCCCTAGTCTGAGCTGCACTGAGAAAAACACTAGGCTTCCCCTTCCTTCCAGGAACTCCTACCTGAAGTCACCCTGCCTCCAGGAGAAAGACGCCTTGCTTCCTATTGCAACTAAAGCACAGTTTTTCCTATAGCACTGCAAGCTTTTGAATAGGCACGAGCCCAGAGGCCTAGCTAGGGCGTTCCTTGGTTGAGGCAGTTCACTAGATGCAGAACACCCTGCCACGAGAATTTGATTCAGGGAAGGAAGCAGTGTGTAATCTGTGTCTCTTTTGAGTTGTGTGAAACCACAGGGATGTATGCTGTTTGTGCCTAGGGAAATGTGGGCATGTTGGTAGTAGCCTTGCTTATCCATTTTGAAAGCTCCAATCATGCTGCCTTGAAGCTCCCTGAATTCTCTGCTGTTGACAGGACCCTGGCTATTGTAGGCATTGGTCTGGGAAGAAAATGAGTTTTCTCTGGCTACACAGGGTGCTTCATTATCCGGGGTGGGACTCATCTTGCCATGCTCTAGAGCTAAAGGGAATCTCAACGTGAGTCCTTGCCTCGAGGTAAGGCCCTGAGTAGCCAGACAGAAAGGGAGGCATGCAGCTCTTTCCATGAGCTCTTAGTCGCTGTTCTGCTTTATTTTAAAGGAAGTACACTTTTCAGCACTCCTAGGCCCCTCGGGTGAGCATCATTTTCGTTCCAAGATTTACTGAGATCCTCCACACTCCTGTAGGCCTGCTGAGCAACAAAGTGGCCCATATGTCCCTCGGAGCTCCTCTGTGTCTGCTGACTCATGGGCAACACACTGCAGTCTTTCTTAGGAGAACTTGATTGAACAGCACTCGCACAGGTTGACGAGCACCGTTTTGGCAAGTTCCAACTTGCTGTGGAAATCGCGCCCACATTCCCTAGTCTGGGCTGCATTGAGGAAAACACTAGGCTTCGCCTTCCTTCCAGGACCTCCTACCTGAAGTCACCCTGCCTCCAGGAGAAAAACGGCTTGCGTTCGTATTGCAACTAAAGCAGAGTTTTTCCTCTAGCACTGCAGGCTTTTGAAGAGGCACCGGCCCCGAGGCCTAACTAGGGCGTTCCTTGGTTGAGGCCGTGCACTAGATGCAGAACCCCGTGCCTCGAGAAGTTGCTTCAGGGAAGGAACTAGTGGGTACGCTGTGTCTCTTTTGTCTTGTGAGAAACCAGAGTTTTGTATGCTGCCTGTGCACATGGAAATGGGGTCGTGACGGTACTAGCCTTGCTTTGCTCTTTGGAAACCACCATTCTTGCTGCCGTGAAGCTCCCTGAAATTCTCTGCTGTTGACAGGCCTCGACCCACTGTAGCCATGGGTCTGGGAAGAAAATGAGTTTTCTCTGGCTACACACGGAGCTTCAGTGGCCCGGGTGGAACTCATCATGCCATGCTCTACAGCTCAAGGAAATCTCAACGTGAGTCCTTGCCTCGAGGTAAGGCCCTGAGTAGCCATGCAGAAAGGGAGGCATGGAGCTCTTTCCATGAGCTCTTAGTCGCTGTTCTGCTTTACTGTAAAGGAAGTACCCTTTTCAGGACTCCTAGGCCCCTGGGGTGAGCATCATTTTATTCCAATATCTCTGAGTACCTCCACACCCCTGTAGGCCTGCTGAGCAACAACGAGGCCCATTGGTCCCTCGGAGGTCCTCTGTGTCTGCTGAGTCATGGGCAACACCCTGCACTCTTTCTTGTGATATCTTGATTCACAGCACTCGCACAGGTTCAAGAGCCACGTTCTAGCAAGTTCCAACAGGACGTGGAAGTCGCACTCATTCCCTAGTCTGAGCTGCACAGAGAAAAACACCAGGCATCTCCTTCCATCCAGGACCTCCTACCTGAAGTCACCCTGCCTCCAGGAGAAAGACGGCTTGCGTTCCTTTTGCAACTAAAGCACAGTTTTTCCTGTAGCGCTGCAGGCTTTTGAAGCGGCATGGGCCCAGAGGCTTGGCTAGGGCGTTCCTTGGTGAGGCCGTTCACTAGATGCAAAACACCCTGCCTCGAGAAGTTGATTGAGGGAAGCAACCAGTGTGTAGTCTGTGTCTCTTTTGACTTGTTAGAAACCACAGAGATGTATGCTGCCTCTGCCCACGGAAATGGGGGCATGATGGTACTAGCCTTGCTTTCCATTTGGAAAGCTCCATTCTTGCTGTCGTGAAGCTCCCTGAAATTCTCTGCTGTTGACCGCCCCGTGACCACTGTAGGCATGGGTGTGGGAAGAAAATGAGTTTTCTCTGGCTACACACGGAGCTTCACTGGCCGGGGTGGGGCTCACCTTGCCATGCTCTAGAGCCAAAGGGAATCTCCACGTGAGTCCTTGCCTCGAGGTAAGGCCCTGAGTAGCCCTGCAGAAAGGGAGGCATGCAGCTCTTTCCATGAGCTCTTAGTGGAGGTTCTGCTTTATATTAAAGGAAGGACCCTTTTCAGGACTCCTAGGCCCCTCGGGTGAGCATCATTTTGCTTCCAAGATCACTGACTCCCTCCACACCCCTGTGGGCCCGCTGAGCAGCATTGAGTCCCATACGTCCCTCGGAGGCCCTCTGTGTCTGCCGAGTCTCGGGCAACACACTCTACGTTACTTCAGGCGAGCTACATTTCCAGAACCCTCGAACAGCATCAGAACCACATTTCTAGGCAGTCCAACATGCCCTGGAAGTCTTCGACATTGCCCTCGTCTGAGCTGCTCTGAGGAAACACTCTGCTTAGAATTGATCGAGGACCTCGCTCCTGAAGTCACTCTATTCAAGGAGAAATACAGCATCCTAACATGCTGTGTCGCTCACAGGGCAAGCAACGTGAGAACTTGCCTCGAGGTAAGGCCCTGAAATGCTATGCACAAGCAGAGGCGTGTAGCAGTTTCCATGAGGCCGTAGTCGCTGCTCTGCAGCATTTGAACGCCAGTAGGCTTTTTAGGACACCTAGGTGCCTCGTCTGGTAAACTTATTCCCTGCAAGAACACCGAGTACCCTCAGTCTCACCTGGCCATTCTAAGCAATATCCAGGCCAGGAGCTTTCCGACTCACAGTGTGTATGCCGAGTGAAGGGCTACACAGTGCACTCTTATTGGGACATCTGGATTTAGCCAGCAATCGCACAGATTGACGAGCACCGTTCTGGCAAGTTCCAACATGCCGTGGAAGTCACACTCATTCCCTAGTCTGAGCTGCACAGAGAAAACACTAGGCTTCTCCTTCCATCCAGGACCTCCTACCTGAAGTCACCCTGCCTCCAGGAGAAAGACGGCTGCGTTCCTATTGCAACTGAAGCACAGTTTCTCCTGTAGCACTGCAGGCTTTTGAATAGGCAAGGGCCCAGAGGCCTAGCTAAGACTTTCCCTGGTGAGGCCGTTCACTAGAGGTAGAACACCCTGCCTCGAGAAGTTGATTCAGGGAAGCAACCAGTGTGTACTCTGTGTCTCTTTTGACTTGTTAGAAACCACAGAGATGTATGCTGCCTGTGCCCACGGAAATGGGGGTATGATGGTAATAGCCTTGTTTCCCATTTGGAAACCTCCATTCTTGCTGCCGTGAAGCTCCCTGAAATTCTCTGCTGTGGACAGGCCCCTGGCTATTGTAGGCATTGGTCTGGGGAGAAAATGAGTTTTCTCTGGCTACCCAGTGTGCTTCATACCCAGGGCTGGGACTCATCTTGCCATGCTCTAGAGCTATAAGGAATCTCAACGTCAGTCCTTGCCTCGAGGTAAGGCCCTGAGTAGCCATGCAGAAAGGGAGGCATGCAGCTCTTTCCATGAGCTCTTAGTCGCTGTACTACTTTATATTAAAGGAAGTAGCCTTTTCAGCACTCCTAGGACCCTCGGGGCAGCCTCATTTTAGTACCAAGATCACTGAGTACCTCCAGACCCCTGTTGGCTTGCTGAGCAACAACGAGGCCCATAGGTCCCTCGGAGGTCCTCTGTGTCTGCTGAGTCATGGGCAACACACTGCACTCTTTCTTGGGATATCTTGGTTTCACAGCACTCGCACAGGTTCACGAGCACCGTTTTGGCAAGTTCCAACTTGCTGTGGAAGTCGCACACATTCCCTAGTCTGAGCTGCACTGAGAAAAACACTAGGCTTCCCCTTCCTTCCAGGAACTCCTACCTGAAGTCACCCTGCCTCCAGGAGAAAGACGCCTTGCTTCCTATTGCAACTAAAGCACAGTTTTTCCTATAGCACTGCAAGCTTTTGAATAGGCACGAGCCCAGAGGCCTAGCTAGGGCGTTCCTTGGTTGAGGCAGTTCACTAGATGCAGAACACCCTGCCACGAGAATTTGATTCAGGGAAGGAAGCAGTGTGTAATCTGTGTCTCTTTTGAGTTGTGTGAAACCACAGGGATGTATGCTGTTTGTGCCTAGGGAAATGTGGGCATGTTGGTAGTAGCCTTGCTTATCCATTTTGAAAGCTCCAATCATGCTGCCTTGAAGCTCCCTGAATTCTCTGCTGTTGACAGGACCCTGGCTATTGTAGGCATTGGTCTGGGAAGAAAATGAGTTTTCTCTGGCTACACAGGGTGCTTCATTATCCGGGGTGGGACTCATCTTGCCATGCTCTAGAGCTAAAGGGAATCTCAACGTGAGTCCTTGCCTCGAGGTAAGGCCCTGAGTAGCCAGACAGAAAGGGAGGCATGCAGCTCTTTCCATGAGCTCTTAGTCGCTGTTCTGCTTTATTTTAAAGGAAGTACACTTTTCAGCACTCCTAGGCCCCTCGGGTGAGCATCATTTTCGTTCCAAGATTTACTGAGATCCTCCACACTCCTGTAGGCCTGCTGAGCAACAAAGTGGCCCATATGTCCCTCGGAGCTCCTCTGTGTCTGCTGACTCATGGGCAACACACTGCAGTCTTTCTTAGGAGAACTTGATTGAACAGCACTCGCACAGGTTGACGAGCACCGTTTTGGCAAGTTCCAACTTGCTGTGGAAATCGCGCCCACATTCCCTAGTCTGGGCTGCATTGAGGAAAACACTAGGCTTCGCCTTCCTTCCAGGACCTCCTACCTGAAGTCACCCTGCCTCCAGGAGAAAAACGGCTTGCGTTCGTATTGCAACTAAAGCAGAGTTTTTCCTCTAGCACTGCAGGCTTTTGAAGAGGCACCGGCCCCGAGGCCTAACTAGGGCGTTCCTTGGTTGAGGCCGTGCACTAGATGCAGAACCCCGTGCCTCGAGAAGTTGCTTCAGGGAAGGAACTAGTGGGTACGCTGTGTCTCTTTTGTCTTGTGAGAAACCAGAGTTTTGTATGCTGCCTGTGCACATGGAAATGGGGTCGTGACGGTACTAGCCTTGCTTTGCTCTTTGGAAACCACCATTCTTGCTGCCGTGAAGCTCCCTGAAATTCTCTGCTGTTGACAGGCCTCGACCCACTGTAGCCATGGGTCTGGGAAGAAAATGAGTTTTCTCTGGCTACACACGGAGCTTCAGTGGCCCGGGTGGAACTCATCATGCCATGCTCTACAGCTCAAGGAAATCTCAACGTGAGTCCTTGCCTCGAGGTAAGGCCCTGAGTAGCCATGCAGAAAGGGAGGCATGGAGCTCTTTCCATGAGCTCTTAGTCGCTGTTCTGCTTTACTGTAAAGGAAGTACCCTTTTCAGGACTCCTAGGCCCCTGGGGTGAGCATCATTTTATTCCAATATCTCTGAGTACCTCCACACCCCTGTAGGCCTGCTGAGCAACAACGAGGCCCATTGGTCCCTCGGAGGTCCTCTGTGTCTGCTGAGTCATGGGCAACACCCTGCACTCTTTCTTGTGATATCTTGATTCACAGCACTCGCACAGGTTCAAGAGCCACGTTCTAGCAAGTTCCAACAGGACGTGGAAGTCGCACTCATTCCCTAGTCTGAGCTGCACAGAGAAAAACACTAGGCATCTCCTTCCATCCAGGACCTCCTACCTGAAGTCACCCTGCCTCCAGGAGAAAGACGGCTTGCGTTCCTTTTGCAACTAAAGCACAGTTTTTCCTGTAGCGCTGCAGGCTTTTGAAGCGGCATGGGCCCAGAGGCTTGGCTAGGGCGTTCCTTGGTGAGGCCGTTCACTAGATGCAAAACACCCTGCCTCGAGAAGTTGATTGAGGGAAGCAACCAGTGTGTAGTCTGTGTCTCTTTTGACTTGTTAGAAACCACAGAGATGTATGCTGCCTCTGCCCACGGAAATGGGGGCATGATGGTACTAGCCTTGCTTTCCATTTGGAAAGCTCCATTCTTGCTGTCGTGAAGCTCCCTGAAATTCTCTGCTGTTGACCGCCCCGTGACCACTGTAGGCATGGGTGTGGGAAGAAAATGAGTTTTCTCTGGCTACACACGGAGCTTCACTGGCCGGGGTGGGGCTCACCTTGCCATGCTCTAGAGCCAAAGGGAATCTCCACGTGAGTCCTTGCCTCGAGGTAAGGCCCTGAGTAGCCCTGCAGAAAGGGAGGCATGCAGCTCTTTCCATGAGCTCTTAGTGGAGGTTCTGCTTTATATTAAAGGAAGGACCCTTTTCAGGACTCCTAGGCCCCTCGGGTGAGCATCATTTTGCTTCCAAGATCACTGACTCCCTCCACACCCCTGTGGGCCCGCTGAGCAGCATTGAGTCCCATACGTCCCTCGGAGGCCCTCTGTGTCTGCCGAGTCTCGGGCAACACACTCTACGTTACTTCAGGCGAGCTACATTTCCAGAACCCTCGAACAGCATCAGAACCACATTTCTAGGCAGTCCAACATGCCCTGGAAGTCTTCGACATTGCCCTCGTCTGAGCTGCTCTGAGGAAACACTCTGCTTAGAATTGATCGAGGACCTCGCTCCTGAAGTCACTCTATTCAAGGAGAAATACAGCATCCTAACATGCTGTGTCGCTCACAGGGCAAGCAACGTGAGAACTTGCCTCGAGGTAAGGCCCTGAAATGCTATGCACAAGCAGAGGCGTGTAGCAGTTTCCATGAGGCCGTAGTCGCTGCTCTGCAGCATTTGAACGCCAGTAGGCTTTTTAGGACACCTAGGTGCCTCGTCTGGTAAACTTATTCCCTGCAAGAACACCGAGTACCCTCAGTCTCACCTGGCCATTCTAAGCAATATCCAGGCCAGGAGCTTTCCGACTCACAGTGTGTATGCCGAGTGAAGGGCTACACAGTGCACTCTTATTGGGACATCTGGATTTAGCCAGCAATCGCACAGATTGACGAGCACCGTTCTGGCAAGTTCCAACATGCCGTGGAAGTCACACTCATTCCCTAGTCTGAGCTGCACAGAGAAAACACTAGGCTTCTCCTTCCATCCAGGACCTCCTACCTGAAGTCACCCTGCCTCCAGGAGAAAGACGGCTGCGTTCCTATTGCAACTGAAGCACAGTTTCTCCTGTAGCACTGCAGGCTTTTGAATAGGCAAGGGCCCAGAGGCCTAGCTAAGACTTTCCCTGGTGAGGCCGTTCACTAGAGGTAGAACACCCTGCCTCGAGAAGTTGATTCAGGGAAGCAACCAGTGTGTACTCTGTGTCTCTTTTGACTTGTTAGAAACCACAGAGATGTATGCTGCCTGTGCCCACGGAAATGGGGGTATGATGGTAATAGCCTTGTTTCCCATTTGGAAACCTCCATTCTTGCTGCCGTGAAGCTCCCTGAAATTCTCTGCTGTGGACAGGCCCCTGGCTATTGTAGGCATTGGTCTGGGGAGAAAATGAGTTTTCTCTGGCTACCCAGTGTGCTTCATACCCAGGGCTGGGACTCATCTTGCCATGCTCTAGAGCTATAAGGAATCTCAACGTCAGTCCTTGCCTCGAGGTAAGGCCCTGAGTAGCCATGCAGAAAGGGAGGCATGCAGCTCTTTCCATGAGCTCTTAGTCGCTGTACTACTTTATATTAAAGGAAGTAGCCTTTTCAGCACTCCTAGGACCCTCGGGGCAGCCTCATTTTAGTACCAAGATCACTGAGTACCTCCAGACCCCTGTTGGCTTGCTGAGCAACAACGAGGCCCATAGGTCCCTCGGAGGTCCTCTGTGTCTGCTGAGTCATGGGCAACACACTGCACTCTTTCTTGGGATATCTTGGTTTCACAGCACTCGCACAGGTTCACGAGCACCGTTTTGGCAAGTTCCAACTTGCTGTGGAAGTCGCACACATTCCCTAGTCTGAGCTGCACTGAGAAAAACACTAGGCTTCCCCTTCCTTCCAGGAACTCCTACCTGAAGTCACCCTGCCTCCAGGAGAAAGACGCCTTGCTTCCTATTGCAACTAAAGCACAGTTTTTCCTATAGCACTGCAAGCTTTTGAATAGGCACGAGCCCAGAGGCCTAGCTAGGGCGTTCCTTGGTTGAGGCAGTTCACTAGATGCAGAACACCCTGCCACGAGAATTTGATTCAGGGAAGGAAGCAGTGTGTAATCTGTGTCTCTTTTGAGTTGTGTGAAACCACAGGGATGTATGCTGTTTGTGCCTAGGGAAATGTGGGCATGTTGGTAGTAGCCTTGCTTATCCATTTTGAAAGCTCCAATCATGCTGCCTTGAAGCTCCCTGAATTCTCTGCTGTTGACAGGACCCTGGCTATTGTAGGCATTGGTCTGGGAAGAAAATGAGTTTTCTCTGGCTACACAGGGTGCTTCATTATCCGGGGTGGGACTCATCTTGCCATGCTCTAGAGCTAAAGGGAATCTCAACGTGAGTCCTTGCCTCGAGGTAAGGCCCTGAGTAGCCAGACAGAAAGGGAGGCATGCAGCTCTTTCCATGAGCTCTTAGTCGCTGTTCTGCTTTATTTTAAAGGAAGTACACTTTTCAGCACTCCTAGGCCCCTCGGGTGAGCATCATTTTCGTTCCAAGATTTACTGAGATCCTCCACACTCCTGTAGGCCTGCTGAGCAACAAAGTGGCCCATATGTCCCTCGGAGCTCCTCTGTGTCTGCTGACTCATGGGCAACACACTGCAGTCTTTCTTAGGAGAACTTGATTGAACAGCACTCGCACAGGTTGACGAGCACCGTTTTGGCAAGTTCCAACTTGCTGTGGAAATCGCGCCCACATTCCCTAGTCTGGGCTGCATTGAGGAAAACACTAGGCTTCGCCTTCCTTCCAGGACCTCCTACCTGAAGTCACCCTGCCTCCAGGAGAAAAACGGCTTGCGTTCGTATTGCAACTAAAGCAGAGTTTTTCCTCTAGCACTGCAGGCTTTTGAAGAGGCACCGGCCCCGAGGCCTAACTAGGGCGTTCCTTGGTTGAGGCCGTGCACTAGATGCAGAACCCCGTGCCTCGAGAAGTTGCTTCAGGGAAGGAACTAGTGGGTACGCTGTGTCTCTTTTGTCTTGTGAGAAACCAGAGTTTTGTATGCTGCCTGTGCACATGGAAATGGGGTCGTGACGGTACTAGCCTTGCTTTGCTCTTTGGAAACCACCATTCTTGCTGCCGTGAAGCTCCCTGAAATTCTCTGCTGTTGACAGGCCTCGACCCACTGTAGCCATGGGTCTGGGAAGAAAATGAGTTTTCTCTGGCTACACACGGAGCTTCAGTGGCCCGGGTGGAACTCATCATGCCATGCTCTACAGCTCAAGGAAATCTCAACGTGAGTCCTTGCCTCGAGGTAAGGCCCTGAGTAGCCATGCAGAAAGGGAGGCATGGAGCTCTTTCCATGAGCTCTTAGTCGCTGTTCTGCTTTACTGTAAAGGAAGTACCCTTTTCAGGACTCCTAGGCCCCTGGGGTGAGCATCATTTTATTCCAATATCTCTGAGTACCTCCACACCCCTGTAGGCCTGCTGAGCAACAACGAGGCCCATTGGTCCCTCGGAGGTCCTCTGTGTCTGCTGAGTCATGGGCAACACCCTGCACTCTTTCTTGTGATATCTTGATTCACAGCACTCGCACAGGTTCAAGAGCCACGTTCTAGCAAGTTCCAACAGGACGTGGAAGTCGCACTCATTCCCTAGTCTGAGCTGCACAGAGAAAAACACTAGGCATCTCCTTCCATCCAGGACCTCCTACCTGAAGTCACCCTGCCTCCAGGAGAAAGACGGCTTGCGTTCCTTTTGCAACTAAAGCACAGTTTTTCCTGTAGCGCTGCAGGCTTTTGAAGCGGCATGGGCCCAGAGGCTTGGCTAGGGCGTTCCTTGGTGAGGCCGTTCACTAGATGCAAAACACCCTGCCTCGAGAAGTTGATTGAGGGAAGCAACCAGTGTGTAGTCTGTGTCTCTTTTGACTTGTTAGAAACCACAGAGATGTATGCTGCCTCTGCCCACGGAAATGGGGGCATGATGGTACTAGCCTTGCTTTCCATTTGGAAAGCTCCATTCTTGCTGTCGTGAAGCTCCCTGAAATTCTCTGCTGTTGACCGCCCCGTGACCACTGTAGGCATGGGTGTGGGAAGAAAATGAGTTTTCTCTGGCTACACACGGAGCTTCACTGGCCGGGGTGGGGCTCACCTTGCCATGCTCTAGAGCCAAAGGGAATCTCCACGTGAGTCCTTGCCTCGAGGTAAGGCCCTGAGTAGCCCTGCAGAAAGGGAGGCATGCAGCTCTTTCCATGAGCTCTTAGTGGAGGTTCTGCTTTATATTAAAGGAAGGACCCTTTTCAGGACTCCTAGGCCCCTCGGGTGAGCATCATTTTGCTTCCAAGATCACTGACTCCCTCCACACCCCTGTGGGCCCGCTGAGCAGCATTGAGTCCCATACGTCCCTCGGAGGCCCTCTGTGTCTGCCGAGTCTCGGGCAACACACTCTACGTTACTTCAGGCGAGCTACATTTCCAGAACCCTCGAACAGCATCAGAACCACATTTCTAGGCAGTCCAACATGCCCTGGAAGTCTTCGACATTGCCCTCGTCTGAGCTGCTCTGAGGAAACACTCTGCTTAGAATTGATCGAGGACCTCGCTCCTGAAGTCACTCTATTCAAGGAGAAATACAGCATCCTAACATGCTGTGTCGCTCACAGGGCAAGCAACGTGAGAACTTGCCTCGAGGTAAGGCCCTGAAATGCTATGCACAAGCAGAGGCGTGTAGCAGTTTCCATGAGGCCGTAGTCGCTGCTCTGCAGCATTTGAACGCCAGTAGGCTTTTTAGGACACCTAGGTGCCTCGTCTGGTAAACTTATTCCCTGCAAGAACACCGAGTACCCTCAGTCTCACCTGGCCATTCTAAGCAATATCCAGGCCAGGAGCTTTCCGACTCACAGTGTGTATGCCGAGTGAAGGGCTACACAGTGCACTCTTATTGGGACATCTGGATTTAGCCAGCAATCGCACAGATTGACGAGCACCGTTCTGGCAAGTTCCAACATGCCGTGGAAGTCACACTCATTCCCTAGTCTGAGCTGCACAGAGAAAACACTAGGCTTCTCCTTCCATCCAGGACCTCCTACCTGAAGTCACCCTGCCTCCAGGAGAAAGACGGCTGCGTTCCTATTGCAACTGAAGCACAGTTTCTCCTGTAGCACTGCAGGCTTTTGAATAGGCAAGGGCCCAGAGGCCTAGCTAAGACTTTCCCTGGTGAGGCCGTTCACTAGAGGTAGAACACCCTGCCTCGAGAAGTTGATTCAGGGAAGCAACCAGTGTGTACTCTGTGTCTCTTTTGACTTGTTAGAAACCACAGAGATGTATGCTGCCTGTGCCCACGGAAATGGGGGTATGATGGTAATAGCCTTGTTTCCCATTTGGAAACCTCCATTCTTGCTGCCGTGAAGCTCCCTGAAATTCTCTGCTGTGGACAGGCCCCTGGCTATTGTAGGCATTGGTCTGGGGAGAAAATGAGTTTTCTCTGGCTACCCAGTGTGCTTCATACCCAGGGCTGGGACTCATCTTGCCATGCTCTAGAGCTATAAGGAATCTCAACGTCAGTCCTTGCCTCGAGGTAAGGCCCTGAGTAGCCATGCAGAAAGGGAGGCATGCAGCTCTTTCCATGAGCTCTTAGTCGCTGTACTACTTTATATTAAAGGAAGTAGCCTTTTCAGCACTCCTAGGACCCTCGGGGCAGCCTCATTTTAGTACCAAGATCACTGAGTACCTCCAGACCCCTGTTGGCTTGCTGAGCAACAACGAGGCCCATAGGTCCCTCGGAGGTCCTCTGTGTCTGCTGAGTCATGGGCAACACACTGCACTCTTTCTTGGGATATCTTGGTTTCACAGCACTCGCACAGGTTCACGAGCACCGTTTTGGCAAGTTCCAACTTGCTGTGGAAGTCGCACACATTCCCTAGTCTGAGCTGCACTGAGAAAAACACTAGGCTTCCCCTTCCTTCCAGGAACTCCTACCTGAAGTCACCCTGCCTCCAGGAGAAAGACGCCTTGCTTCCTATTGCAACTAAAGCACAGTTTTTCCTATAGCACTGCAAGCTTTTGAATAGGCACGAGCCCAGAGGCCTAGCTAGGGCGTTCCTTGGTTGAGGCAGTTCACTAGATGCAGAACACCCTGCCACGAGAATTTGATTCAGGGAAGGAAGCAGTGTGTAATCTGTGTCTCTTTTGAGTTGTGTGAAACCACAGGGATGTATGCTGTTTGTGCCTAGGGAAATGTGGGCATGTTGGTAGTAGCCTTGCTTATCCATTTTGAAAGCTCCAATCATGCTGCCTTGAAGCTCCCTGAATTCTCTGCTGTTGACAGGACCCTGGCTATTGTAGGCATTGGTCTGGGAAGAAAATGAGTTTTCTCTGGCTACACAGGGTGCTTCATTATCCGGGGTGGGACTCATCTTGCCATGCTCTAGAGCTAAAGGGAATCTCAACGTGAGTCCTTGCCTCGAGGTAAGGCCCTGAGTAGCCAGACAGAAAGGGAGGCATGCAGCTCTTTCCATGAGCTCTTAGTCGCTGTTCTGCTTTATTTTAAAGGAAGTACACTTTTCAGCACTCCTAGGCCCCTCGGGTGAGCATCATTTTCGTTCCAAGATTTACTGAGATCCTCCACACTCCTGTAGGCCTGCTGAGCAACAAAGTGGCCCATATGTCCCTCGGAGCTCCTCTGTGTCTGCTGAGTCATGGGCAACACACTGCAGTCTTTCTTAGGAGAACTTGATTGAACAGCACTCGCACAGGTTGACGAGCACCGTTTTGGCAAGTTCCAACTTGCTGTGGAAATCGCGCCCACATTCCCTAGTCTGGGCTGCATTGAGGAAAACACTAGGCTTCGCCTTCCTTCCAGGACCTCCTACCTGAAGTCACCCTGCCTCCAGGAGAAAAACGGCTTGCGTTCGTATTGCAACTAAAGCAGAGTTTTTCCTCTAGCACTGCAGGCTTTTGAAGAGGCACCGGCCCCGAGGCCTAACTAGGGCGTTCCTTGGTTGAGGCCGTGCACTAGATGCAGAACCCCGTGCCTCGAGAAGTTGCTTCAGGGAAGGAACTAGTGGGTACGCTGTGTCTCTTTTGTCTTGTGAGAAACCAGAGTTTTGTATGCTGCCTGTGCACATGGAAATGGGGTCGTGACGGTACTAGCCTTGCTTTGCTCTTTGGAAACCACCATTCTTGCTGCCGTGAAGCTCCCTGAAATTCTCTGCTGTTGACAGGCCTCGACCCACTGTAGCCATGGGTCTGGGAAGAAAATGAGTTTTCTCTGGCTACACACGGAGCTTCAGTGGCCCGGGTGGAACTCATCATGCCATGCTCTACAGCTCAAGGAAATCTCAACGTGAGTCCTTGCCTCGAGGTAAGGCCCTGAGTAGCCATGCAGAAAGGGAGGCATGGAGCTCTTTCCATGAGCTCTTAGTCGCTGTTCTGCTTTACTGTAAAGGAAGTACCCTTTTCAGGACTCCTAGGCCCCTGGGGTGAGCATCATTTTATTCCAATATCTCTGAGTACCTCCACACCCCTGTAGGCCTGCTGAGCAACAACGAGGCCCATTGGTCCCTCGGAGGTCCTCTGTGTCTGCTGAGTCATGGGCAACACCCTGCACTCTTTCTTGTGATATCTTGATTCACAGCACTCGCACAGGTTCAAGAGCCACGTTCTAGCAAGTTCCAACAGGACGTGGAAGTCGCACTCATTCCCTAGTCTGAGCTGCACAGAGAAAAACACTAGGCATCTCCTTCCATCCAGGACCTCCTACCTGAAGTCACCCTGCCTCCAGGAGAAAGACGGCTTGCGTTCCTTTTGCAACTAAAGCACAGTTTTTCCTGTAGCGCTGCAGGCTTTTGAAGCGGCATGGGCCCAGAGGCTTGGCTAGGGCGTTCCTTGGTGAGGCCGTTCACTAGATGCAAAACACCCTGCCTCGAGAAGTTGATTGAGGGAAGCAACCAGTGTGTAGTCTGTGTCTCTTTTGACTTGTTAGAAACCACAGAGATGTATGCTGCCTCTGCCCACGGAAATGGGGGCATGATGGTACTAGCCTTGCTTTCCATTTGGAAAGCTCCATTCTTGCTGTCGTGAAGCTCCCTGAAATTCTCTGCTGTTGACCGCCCCGTGACCACTGTAGGCATGGGTGTGGGAAGAAAATGAGTTTTCTCTGGCTACACACGGAGCTTCACTGGCCGGGGTGGGGCTCACCTTGCCATGCTCTAGAGCCAAAGGGAATCTCCACGTGAGTCCTTGCCTCGAGGTAAGGCCCTGAGTAGCCCTGCAGAAAGGGAGGCATGCAGCTCTTTCCATGAGCTCTTAGTGGAGGTTCTGCTTTATATTAAAGGAAGGACCCTTTTCAGGACTCCTAGGCCCCTCGGGTGAGCATCATTTTGCTTCCAAGATCACTGACTCCCTCCACACCCCTGTGGGCCCGCTGAGCAGCATTGAGTCCCATACGTCCCTCGGAGGCCCTCTGTGTCTGCCGAGTCTCGGGCAACACACTCTACGTTACTTCAGGAGAGCTACATTTCCAGAACCCTCGAACAGCATCAGAACCACATTTCTAGGCAGTCCAACATGCCCTGGAAGTCTTCGACATTGCCCTCATCTGAGCTGCTCTGAGGAAACACTCTGCTTAGAATTGATCGAGGACCTCGCTCCTGAAGTCACTCTATTCAAGGAGAAATACAGCATCCTAACATGCTGTGTCGCTCACAGGGCAAGCAACGTGAGAACTTGCCTCGAGGTAAGGCCCTGAAATGCTATGCACAAGCAGAGGCGTGTAGCAGTTTCCATGAGGCCGTAGTCGCTGCTCTGCAGCATTTGAACGCCAGTAGGCTTTTTAGGACACCTAGGTGCCTCGTCTGGTAAACTTATTCCCTGCAAGAACACCGAGTACCCTCAGTCTCACCTGGCCATTCTAAGCAATATCCAGGCCAGGAGCTTTCCGACTCACAGTGTGTATGCCGAGTGAAGGGCTACACAGTGCACTCTTATTGGGACATCTGGATTTAGCCAGCAATCGCACAGATTGACGAGCACCGTTCTGGCAAGTTCCAACATGCCGTGGAAGTCACACTCATTCCCTAGTCTGAGCTGCACAGAGAAAACACTAGGCTTCTCCTTCCATCCAGGACCTCCTACCTGAAGTCACCCTGCCTCCAGGAGAAAGACGGCTGCGTTCCTATTGCAACTGAAGCACAGTTTCTCCTGTAGCACTGCAGGCTTTTGAATAGGCAAGGGCCCAGAGGCCTAGCTAAGACTTTCCCTGGTGAGGCCGTTCACTAGAGGTAGAACACCCTGCCTCGAGAAGTTGATTCAGGGAAGCAACCAGTGTGTACTCTGTGTCTCTTTTGACTTGTTAGAAACCACAGAGATGTATGCTGCCTGTGCCCACGGAAATGGGGGTATGATGGTAATAGCCTTGTTTCCCATTTGGAAACCTCCATTCTTGCTGCCGTGAAGCTCCCTGAAATTCTCTGCTGTGGACAGGCCCCTGGCTATTGTAGGCATTGGTCTGGGGAGAAAATGAGTTTTCTCTGGCTACCCAGTGTGCTTCATACCCAGGGCTGGGACTCATCTTGCCATGCTCTAGAGCTATAAGGAATCTCAACGTCAGTCCTTGCCTCGAGGTAAGGCCCTGAGTAGCCATGCAGAAAGGGAGGCATGCAGCTCTTTCCATGAGCTCTTAGTCGCTGTACTACTTTATATTAAAGGAAGTAGCCTTTTCAGCACTCCTAGGACCCTCGGGGCAGCCTCATTTTAGTACCAAGATCACTGAGTACCTCCAGACCCCTGTTGGCTTGCTGAGCAACAACGAGGCCCATAGGTCCCTCGGAGGTCCTCTGTGTCTGCTGAGTCATGGGCAACACACTGCACTCTTTCTTGGGATATCTTGGTTTCACAGCACTCGCACAGGTTCACGAGCACCGTTTTGGCAAGTTCCAACTTGCTGTGGAAGTCGCACACATTCCCTAGTCTGAGCTGCACTGAGAAAAACACTAGGCTTCCCCTTCCTTCCAGGAACTCCTACCTGAAGTCACCCTGCCTCCAGGAGAAAGACGCCTTGCTTCCTATTGCAACTAAAGCACAGTTTTTCCTATAGCACTGCAAGCTTTTGAATAGGCACGAGCCCAGAGGCCTAGCTAGGGCGTTCCTTGGTTGAGGCAGTTCACTAGATGCAGAACACCCTGCCACGAGAATTTGATTCAGGGAAGGAAGCAGTGTGTAATCTGTGTCTCTTTTGAGTTGTGTGAAACCACAGGGATGTATGCTGTTTGTGCCTAGGGAAATGTGGGCATGTTGGTAGTAGCCTTGCTTATCCATTTTGAAAGCTCCAATCATGCTGCCTTGAAGCTCCCTGAATTCTCTGCTGTTGACAGGACCCTGGCTATTGTAGGCATTGGTCTGGGAAGAAAATGAGTTTTCTCTGGCTACACAGGGTGCTTCATTATCCGGGGTGGGACTCATCTTGCCATGCTCTAGAGCTAAAGGGAATCTCAACGTGAGTCCTTGCCTCGAGGTAAGGCCCTGAGTAGCCAGACAGAAAGGGAGGCATGCAGCTCTTTCCATGAGCTCTTAGTCGCTGTTCTGCTTTATTTTAAAGGAAGTACACTTTTCAGCACTCCTAGGCCCCTCGGGTGAGCATCATTTTCATTCCAAGATTTACTGAGATCCTCCACACTCCTGTAGGCCTGCTGAGCAACAACGTGGCCCATATGTCCCTCGGAGTTCCTCTGTGTCTGCTGAGTCATGGGCAACACACTGCAGTCTTTCTTAGGATATCTTGATTGAACAGCACTCGCACAGGTTGACGAGCACCGTTTTGGCAAGTTCCAACTTGCTGTGGAAATCGCGCCCACATTCCCTAGTCTGGGCTGCATTGAGGAAAACACTAGGCTTCGCCTTCCTTCCAGGACCTCCTACCTGAAGTCACCCTGCCTCCAGGAGAAAAACGGCTTGCGTTCGTATTGCAACTAAAGCAGAGTTTTTCCTCTAGCACTGCAGGCTTTTGAAGAGGCACCGGCCCCGAGGCCTAACTAGGGCGTTCCTTGGTTGAGGCCGTGCACTAGATGCAGAACCCCGTGCCTCGAGAAGTTGCTTCAGGGAAGGAACTAGTGGGTACGCTGTGTCTCTTTTGTCTTGTGAGAAACCAGAGTTTTGTATGCTGCCTGTGCACATGGAAATGGGGTCGTGACGGTACTAGCCTTGCTTTGCTCTTTGGAAACCACCATTCTTGCTGCCGTGAAGCTCCCTGAAATTCTCTGCTGTTGACAGGCCTCGACCCACTGTAGCCATGGGTCTGGGAAGAAAATGAGTTTTCTCTGGCTACACACGGAGCTTCAGTGGCCCGGGTGGAACTCATCATGCCATGCTCTACAGCTCAAGGAAATCTCAACGTGAGTCCTTGCCTCGAGGTAAGGCCCTGAGTAGCCATGCAGAAAGGGAGGCATGGAGCTCTTTCCATGAGCTCTTAGTCGCTGTTCTGCTTTACTGTAAAGGAAGTACCCTTTTCAGGACTCCTAGGCCCCTGGGGTGAGCATCATTTTATTCCAATATCTCTGAGTACCTCCACACCCCTGTAGGCCTGCTGAGCAACAACGAGGCCCATTGGTCCCTCGGAGGTCCTCTGTGTCTGCTGAGTCATGGGCAACACCCTGCACTCTTTCTTGTGATATCTTGATTCACAGCACTCGCACAGGTTCAAGAGCCACGTTCTAGCAAGTTCCAACAGGACGTGGAAGTCGCACTCATTCCCTAGTCTGAGCTGCACAGAGAAAAACACTAGGCATCTCCTTCCATCCAGGACCTCCTACCTGAAGTCACCCTGCCTCCAGGAGAAAGACGGCTTGCGTTCCTTTTGCAACTAAAGCACAGTTTTTCCTGTAGCGCTGCAGGCTTTTGAAGCGGCATGGGCCCAGAGGCTTGGCTAGGGCGTTCCTTGGTGAGGCCGTTCACTAGATGCAAAACACCCTGCCTCGAGAAGTTGATTGAGGGAAGCAACCAGTGTGTAGTCTGTGTCTCTTTTGACTTGTTAGAAACCACAGAGATGTATGCTGCCTCTGCCCACGGAAATGGGGGCATGATGGTACTAGCCTTGCTTTCCATTTGGAAAGCTCCATTCTTGCTGTCGTGAAGCTCCCTGAAATTCTCTGCTGTTGACCGCCCCGTGACCACTGTAGGCATGGGTGTGGGAAGAAAATGAGTTTTCTCTGGCTACACACGGAGCTTCACTGGCCGGGGTGGGGCTCACCTTGCCATGCTCTAGAGCCAAAGGGAATCTCCACGTGAGTCCTTGCCTCGAGGTAAGGCCCTGAGTAGCCCTGCAGAAAGGGAGGCATGCAGCTCTTTCCATGAGCTCTTAGTGGAGGTTCTGCTTTATATTAAAGGAAGGACCCTTTTCAGGACTCCTAGGCCCCTCGGGTGAGCATCATTTTGCTTCCAAGATCACTGACTCCCTCCACACCCCTGTGGGCCCGCTGAGCAGCATTGAGTCCCATACGTCCCTCGGAGGCCCTCTGTGTCTGCCGAGTCTCGGGCAACACACTCTACGTTACTTCAGGAGAGCTACATTTCCAGAACCCTCGAACAGCATCAGAACCACATTTCTAGGCAGTCCAACATGCCCTGGAAGTCTTCGACATTGCCCTCATCTGAGCTGCTCTGAGGAAACACTCTGCTTAGAATTGATCGAGGACCTCGCTCCTGAAGTCACTCTATTCAAGGAGAAATACAGCATCCTAACATGCTGTGTCGCTCACAGGGCAAGCAACGTGAGAACTTGCCTCGAGGTAAGGCCCTGAAATGCTATGCACAAGCAGAGGCGTGTAGCAGTTTCCATGAGGCCGTAGTCGCTGCTCTGCAGCATTTGAACGCCAGTAGGCTTTTTAGGACACCTAGGTGCCTCGTCTGGTAAACTTATTCCCTGCAAGAACACCGAGTACCCTCAGTCTCACCTGGCCATTCTAAGCAATATCCAGGCCAGGAGCTTTCCGACTCACAGTGTGTATGCCGAGTGAAGGGCTACACAGTGCACTCTTATTGGGACATCTGGATTTAGCCAGCAATCGCACAGATTGACGAGCACCGTTCTGGCAAGTTCCAACATGCCGTGGAAGTCACACTCATTCCCTAGTCTGAGCTGCACAGAGAAAACACTAGGCTTCTCCTTCCATCCAGGACCTCCTACCTGAAGTCACCCTGCCTCCAGGAGAAAGACGGCTGCGTTCCTATTGCAACTGAAGCACAGTTTCTCCTGTAGCACTGCAGGCTTTTGAATAGGCAAGGGCCCAGAGGCCTAGCTAAGACTTTCCCTGGTGAGGCCGTTCACTAGAGGTAGAACACCCTGCCTCGAGAAGTTGATTCAGGGAAGCAACCAGTGTGTACTCTGTGTCTCTTTTGACTTGTTAGAAACCACAGAGATGTATGCTGCCTGTGCCCACGGAAATGGGGGTATGATGGTAATAGCCTTGTTTCCCATTTGGAAACCTCCATTCTTGCTGCCGTGAAGCTCCCTGAAATTCTCTGCTGTGGACAGGCCCCTGGCTATTGTAGGCATTGGTCTGGGGAGAAAATGAGTTTTCTCTGGCTACCCAGTGTGCTTCATACCCAGGGCTGGGACTCATCTTGCCATGCTCTAGAGCTATAAGGAATCTCAACGTCAGTCCTTGCCTCGAGGTAAGGCCCTGAGTAGCCATGCAGAAAGGGAGGCATGCAGCTCTTTCCATGAGCTCTTAGTCGCTGTACTACTTTATATTAAAGGAAGTAGCCTTTTCAGCACTCCTAGGACCCTCGGGGCAGCCTCATTTTAGTACCAAGATCACTGAGTACCTCCAGACCCCTGTTGGCTTGCTGAGCAACAACGAGGCCCATAGGTCCCTCGGAGGTCCTCTGTGTCTGCTGAGTCATGGGCAACACACTGCACTCTTTCTTGGGATATCTTGGTTTCACAGCACTCGCACAGGTTCACGAGCACCGTTTTGGCAAGTTCCAACTTGCTGTGGAAGTCGCACACATTCCCTAGTCTGAGCTGCACTGAGAAAAACACTAGGCTTCCCCTTCCTTCCAGGAACTCCTACCTGAAGTCACCCTGCCTCCAGGAGAAAGACGCCTTGCTTCCTATTGCAACTAAAGCACAGTTTTTCCTATAGCACTGCAAGCTTTTGAATAGGCACGAGCCCAGAGGCCTAGCTAGGGCGTTCCTTGGTTGAGGCAGTTCACTAGATGCAGAACACCCTGCCACGAGAATTTGATTCAGGGAAGGAAGCAGTGTGTAATCTGTGTCTCTTTTGAGTTGTGTGAAACCACAGGGATGTATGCTGTTTGTGCCTAGGGAAATGTGGGCATGTTGGTAGTAGCCTTGCTTATCCATTTTGAAAGCTCCAATCATGCTGCCTTGAAGCTCCCTGAATTCTCTGCTGTTGACAGGACCCTGGCTATTGTAGGCATTGGTCTGGGAAGAAAATGAGTTTTCTCTGGCTACACAGGGTGCTTCATTATCCGGGGTGGGACTCATCTTGCCATGCTCTAGAGCTAAAGGGAATCTCAACGTGAGTCCTTGCCTCGAGGTAAGGCCCTGAGTAGCCAGACAGAAAGGGAGGCATGCAGCTCTTTCCATGAGCTCTTAGTCGCTGTTCTGCTTTATTTTAAAGGAAGTACACTTTTCAGCACTCCTAGGCCCCTCGGGTGAGCATCATTTTCGTTCCAAGATTTACTGAGATCCTCCACACTCCTGTAGGCCTGCTGAGCAACAACGTGGCCCATATGTCCCTCGGAGTTCCTCTGTGTCTGCTGAGTCATGGGCAACACACTGCAGTCTTTCTTAGGATATCTTGATTGAACAGCACTCGCACAGGTTGACGAGCACCGTTTTGGCAAGTTCCAACTTGCTGTGGAAATCGCGCCCACATTCCCTAGTCTGGGCTGCATTGAGGAAAACACTAGGCTTCGCCTTCCTTCCAGGACCTCCTACCTGAAGTCACCCTGCCTCCAGGAGAAAAACGGCTTGCGTTCGTATTGCAACTAAAGCAGAGTTTTTCCTCTAGCACTGCAGGCTTTTGAAGAGGCACCGGCCCCGAGGCCTAACTAGGGCGTTCCTTGGTTGAGGCCGTGCACTAGATGCAGAACCCCGTGCCTCGAGAAGTTGCTTCAGGGAAGGAACTAGTGGGTACGCTGTGTCTCTTTTGTCTTGTGAGAAACCAGAGTTTTGTATGCTGCCTGTGCACATGGAAATGGGGTCGTGACGGTACTAGCCTTGCTTTGCTCTTTGGAAACCACCATTCTTGCTGCCGTGAAGCTCCCTGAAATTCTCTGCTGTTGACAGGCCTCGACCCACTGTAGCCATGGGTCTGGGAAGAAAATGAGTTTTCTCTGGCTACACACGGAGCTTCAGTGGCCCGGGTGGAACTCATCATGCCATGCTCTACAGCTCAAGGAAATCTCAACGTGAGTCCTTGCCTCGAGGTAAGGCCCTGAGTAGCCATGCAGAAAGGGAGGCATGGAGCTCTTTCCATGAGCTCTTAGTCGCTGTTCTGCTTTACTGTAAAGGAAGTACCCTTTTCAGGACTCCTAGGCCCCTGGGGTGAGCATCATTTTATTCCAATATCTCTGAGTACCTCCACACCCCTGTAGGCCTGCTGAGCAACAACGAGGCCCATTGGTCCCTCGGAGGTCCTCTGTGTCTGCTGAGTCATGGGCAACACCCTGCACTCTTTCTTGTGATATCTTGATTCACAGCACTCGCACAGGTTCAAGAGCCACGTTCTAGCAAGTTCCAACAGGACGTGGAAGTCGCACTCATTCCCTAGTCTGAGCTGCACAGAGAAAAACACTAGGCATCTCCTTCCATCCAGGACCTCCTACCTGAAGTCACCCTGCCTCCAGGAGAAAGACGGCTTGCGTTCCTTTTGCAACTAAAGCACAGTTTTTCCTGTAGCGCTGCAGGCTTTTGAAGCGGCATGGGCCCAGAGGCTTGGCTAGGGCGTTCCTTGGTGAGGCCGTTCACTAGATGCAAAACACCCTGCCTCGAGAAGTTGATTGAGGGAAGCAACCAGTGTGTAGTCTGTGTCTCTTTTGACTTGTTAGAAACCACAGAGATGTATGCTGCCTCTGCCCACGGAAATGGGGGCATGATGGTACTAGCCTTGCTTTCCATTTGGAAAGCTCCATTCTTGCTGTCGTGAAGCTCCCTGAAATTCTCTGCTGTTGACCGCCCCGTGACCACTGTAGGCATGGGTGTGGGAAGAAAATGAGTTTTCTCTGGCTACACACGGAGCTTCACTGGCCGGGGTGGGGCTCACCTTGCCATGCTCTAGAGCCAAAGGGAATCTCCACGTGAGTCCTTGCCTCGAGGTAAGGCCCTGAGTAGCCCTGCAGAAAGGGAGGCATGCAGCTCTTTCCATGAGCTCTTAGTGGAGGTTCTGCTTTATATTAAAGGAAGGACCCTTTTCAGGACTCCTAGGCCCCTCGGGTGAGCATCATTTTGCTTCCAAGATCACTGACTCCCTCCACACCCCTGTGGGCCCGCTGAGCAGCATTGAGTCCCATACGTCCCTCGGAGGCCCTCTGTGTCTGCCGAGTCTCGGGCAACACACTCTACGTTACTTCAGGCGAGCTACATTTCCAGAACCCTCGAACAGCATCAGAACCACATTTCTAGGCAGTCCAACATGCCCTGGAAGTCTTCGACATTGCCCTCGTCTGAGCTGCTCTGAGGAAACACTCTGCTTAGAATTGATCGAGGACCTCGCTCCTGAAGTCACTCTATTCAAGGAGAAATACAGCATCCTAACATGCTGTGTCGCTCACAGGGCAAGCAACGTGAGAACTTGCCTCGAGGTAAGGCCCTGAAATGCTATGCACAAGCAGAGGCGTGTAGCAGTTTCCATGAGGCCGTAGTCGCTGCTCTGCAGCATTTGAACGCCAGTAGGCTTTTTAGGACACCTAGGTGCCTCGTCTGGTAAACTTATTCCCTGCAAGAACACCGAGTACCCTCAGTCTCACCTGGCCATTCTAAGCAATATCCAGGCCAGGAGCTTTCCGACTCACAGTGTGTATGCCGAGTGAAGGGCTACACAGTGCACTCTTATTGGGACATCTGGATTTAGCCAGCAATCGCACAGATTGACGAGCACCGTTCTGGCAAGTTCCAACATGCCGTGGAAGTCACACTCATTCCCTAGTCTGAGCTGCACAGAGAAAACACTAGGCTTCTCCTTCCATCCAGGACCTCCTACCTGAAGTCACCCTGCCTCCAGGAGAAAGACGGCTGCGTTCCTATTGCAACTGAAGCACAGTTTCTCCTGTAGCACTGCAGGCTTTTGAATAGGCAAGGGCCCAGAGGCCTAGCTAAGACTTTCCCTGGTGAGGCCGTTCACTAGAGGTAGAACACCCTGCCTCGAGAAGTTGATTCAGGGAAGCAACCAGTGTGTACTCTGTGTCTCTTTTGACTTGTTAGAAACCACAGAGATGTATGCTGCCTGTGCCCACGGAAATGGGGGTATGATGGTAATAGCCTTGTTTCCCATTTGGAAACCTCCATTCTTGCTGCCGTGAAGCTCCCTGAAATTCTCTGCTGTGGACAGGCCCCTGGCTATTGTAGGCATTGGTCTGGGGAGAAAATGAGTTTTCTCTGGCTACCCAGTGTGCTTCATACCCAGGGCTGGGACTCATCTTGCCATGCTCTAGAGCTATAAGGAATCTCAACGTCAGTCCTTGCCTCGAGGTAAGGCCCTGAGTAGCCATGCAGAAAGGGAGGCATGCAGCTCTTTCCATGAGCTCTTAGTCGCTGTACTACTTTATATTAAAGGAAGTAGCCTTTTCAGCACTCCTAGGACCCTCGGGGCAGCCTCATTTTAGTACCAAGATCACTGAGTACCTCCAGACCCCTGTTGGCTTGCTGAGCAACAACGAGGCCCATAGGTCCCTCGGAGGTCCTCTGTGTCTGCTGAGTCATGGGCAACACACTGCACTCTTTCTTGGGATATCTTGGTTTCACAGCACTCGCACAGGTTCACGAGCACCGTTTTGGCAAGTTCCAACTTGCTGTGGAAGTCGCACACATTCCCTAGTCTGAGCTGCACTGAGAAAAACACTAGGCTTCCCCTTCCTTCCAGGAACTCCTACCTGAAGTCACCCTGCCTCCAGGAGAAAGACGCCTTGCTTCCTATTGCAACTAAAGCACAGTTTTTCCTATAGCACTGCAAGCTTTTGAATAGGCACGAGCCCAGAGGCCTAGCTAGGGCGTTCCTTGGTTGAGGCAGTTCACTAGATGCAGAACACCCTGCCACGAGAATTTGATTCAGGGAAGGAAGCAGTGTGTAATCTGTGTCTCTTTTGAGTTGTGTGAAACCACAGGGATGTATGCTGTTTGTGCCTAGGGAAATGTGGGCATGTTGGTAGTAGCCTTGCTTATCCATTTTGAAAGCTCCAATCATGCTGCCTTGAAGCTCCCTGAATTCTCTGCTGTTGACAGGACCCTGGCTATTGTAGGCATTGGTCTGGGAAGAAAATGAGTTTTCTCTGGCTACACAGGGTGCTTCATTATCCGGGGTGGGACTCATCTTGCCATGCTCTAGAGCTAAAGGGAATCTCAACGTGAGTCCTTGCCTCGAGGTAAGGCCCTGAGTAGCCAGACAGAAAGGGAGGCATGCAGCTCTTTCCATGAGCTCTTAGTCGCTGTTCTGCTTTATTTTAAAGGAAGTACACTTTTCAGCACTCCTAGGCCCCTCGGGTGAGCATCATTTTCGTTCCAAGATTTACTGAGATCCTCCACACTCCTGTAGGCCTGCTGAGCAACAAAGTGGCCCATATGTCCCTCGGAGCTCCTCTGTGTCTGCTGAGTCATGGGCAACACACTGCAGTCTTTCTTAGGAGAACTTGATTGAACAGCACTCGCACAGGTTGACGAGCACCGTTTTGGCAAGTTCCAACTTGCTGTGGAAATCGCGCCCACATTCCCTAGTCTGGGCTGCATTGAGGAAAACACTAGGCTTCGCCTTCCTTCCAGGACCTCCTACCTGAAGTCACCCTGCCTCCAGGAGAAAAACGGCTTGCGTTCGTATTGCAACTAAAGCAGAGTTTTTCCTCTAGCACTGCAGGCTTTTGAAGAGGCACCGGCCCCGAGGCCTAACTAGGGCGTTCCTTGGTTGAGGCCGTGCACTAGATGCAGAACCCCGTGCCTCGAGAAGTTGCTTCAGGGAAGGAACTAGTGGGTACGCTGTGTCTCTTTTGTCTTGTGAGAAACCAGAGTTTTGTATGCTGCCTGTGCACATGGAAATGGGGTCGTGACGGTACTAGCCTTGCTTTGCTCTTTGGAAACCACCATTCTTGCTGCCGTGAAGCTCCCTGAAATTCTCTGCTGTTGACAGGCCTCGACCCACTGTAGCCATGGGTCTGGGAAGAAAATGAGTTTTCTCTGGCTACACAGGGTGCTTCATTATCCGGGGTGGGACTCATCTTGCCATGCTCTAGAGCTAAAGGGAATCTCAACGTGAGTCCTTGCCTCGAGGTAAGGCCCTGAGTAGCCAGACAGAAAGGGAGGCATGCAGCTCTTTCCATGAGCTCTTAGTCGCTGTTCTGCTTTATTTTAAAGGAAGTACACTTTTCAGCACTCCTAGGCCCCTCGGGTGAGCATCATTTTCGTTCCAAGATTTACTGAGATCCTCCACACTCCTGTAGGCCTGCTGAGCAACAAAGTGGCCCATATGTCCCTCGGAGCTCCTCTGTGTCTGCTGAGTCATGGGCAACACACTGCAGTCTTTCTTAGGAGAACTTGATTGAACAGCACTCGCACAGGTTGACGAGCACCGTTTTGGCAAGTTCCAACTTGCTGTGGAAATCGCGCCCACATTCCCTAGTCTGGGCTGCATTGAGGAAAACACTAGGCTTCGCCTTCCTTCCAGGACCTCCTACCTGAAGTCACCCTGCCTCCAGGAGAAAAACGGCTTGCGTTCGTATTGCAACTAAAGCAGAGTTTTTCCTCTAGCACTGCAGGCTTTTGAAGAGGCACCGGCCCCGAGGCCTAACTAGGGCGTTCCTTGGTTGAGGCCGTGCACTAGATGCAGAACCCCGTGCCTCGAGAAGTTGCTTCAGGGAAGGAACTAGTGGGTACGCTGTGTCTCTTTTGTCTTGTGAGAAACCAGAGTTTTGTATGCTGCCTGTGCACATGGAAATGGGGTCGTGACGGTACTAGCCTTGCTTTGCTCTTTGGAAACCACCATTCTTGCTGCCGTGAAGCTCCCTGAAATTCTCTGCTGTTGACAGGCCTCGACCCACTGTAGCCATGGGTCTGGGAAGAAAATGAGTTTTCTCTGGCTACACACGGAGCTTCAGTGGCCCGGGTGGAACTCATCATGCCATGCTCTACAGCTCAAGGAAATCTCAACGTGAGTCCTTGCCTCGAGGTAAGGCCCTGAGTAGCCATGCAGAAAGGGAGGCATGGAGCTCTTTCCATGAGCTCTTAGTCGCTGTTCTGCTTTACTGTAAAGGAAGTACCCTTTTCAGGACTCCTAGGCCCCTGGGGTGAGCATCATTTTATTCCAATATCTCTGAGTACCTCCACACCCCTGTAGGCCTGCTGAGCAACAACGAGGCCCATTGGTCCCTCGGAGGTCCTCTGTGTCTGCTGAGTCATGGGCAACACCCTGCACTCTTTCTTGTGATATCTTGATTCACAGCACTCGCACAGGTTCAAGAGCCACGTTCTAGCAAGTTCCAACAGGACGTGGAAGTCGCACTCATTCCCTAGTCTGAGCTGCACAGAGAAAAACACTAGGCATCTCCTTCCATCCAGGACCTCCTACCTGAAGTCACCCTGCCTCCAGGAGAAAGACGGCTTGCGTTCCTTTTGCAACTAAAGCACAGTTTTTCCTGTAGCGCTGCAGGCTTTTGAAGCGGCATGGGCCCAGAGGCTTGGCTAGGGCGTTCCTTGGTGAGGCCGTTCACTAGATGCAAAACACCCTGCCTCGAGAAGTTGATTGAGGGAAGCAACCAGTGTGTAGTCTGTGTCTCTTTTGACTTGTTAGAAACCACAGAGATGTATGCTGCCTCTGCCCACGGAAATGGGGGCATGATGGTACTAGCCTTGCTTTCCATTTGGAAAGCTCCATTCTTGCTGTCGTGAAGCTCCCTGAAATTCTCTGCTGTTGACCGCCCCGTGACCACTGTAGGCATGGGTGTGGGAAGAAAATGAGTTTTCTCTGGCTACACACGGAGCTTCACTGGCCGGGGTGGGGCTCACCTTGCCATGCTCTAGAGCCAAAGGGAATCTCCACGTGAGTCCTTGCCTCGAGGTAAGGCCCTGAGTAGCCCTGCAGAAAGGGAGGCATGCAGCTCTTTCCATGAGCTCTTAGTGGAGGTTCTGCTTTATATTAAAGGAAGGACCCTTTTCAGGACTCCTAGGCCCCTCGGGTGAGCATCATTTTGCTTCCAAGATCACTGACTCCCTCCACACCCCTGTGGGCCCGCTGAGCAGCATTGAGTCCCATACGTCCCTCGGAGGCCCTCTGTGTCTGCCGAGTCTCGGGCAACACACTCTACGTTACTTCAGGAGAGCTACATTTCCAGAACCCTCGAACAGCATCAGAACCACATTTCTAGGCAGTCCAACATGCCCTGGAAGTCTTCGACATTGCCCTCATCTGAGCTGCTCTGAGGAAACACTCTGCTTAGAATTGATCGAGGACCTCGCTCCTGAAGTCACTCTATTCAAGGAGAAATACAGCATCCGAACATGCTGTGTCGCTCACAGGGCAAGCAACGTGAGAACTTGCCTCGAGGTAAGGCCCTGAAATGCTATGCACAAGCAGAGGCGTGTAGCAGTTTCCATGAGGCCGTAGTCGCTGCTCTGCAGCATTTGAACGCCAGTAGGCTTTTTAGGACACCTAGGTGCCTCGTCTGGTAAACTTATTCCCTGCAAGAACACCGAGTACCCTCAGTCTCACCTGGCCATTCTAAGCAATATCCAGGCCAGGAGCTTTCCGACTCACAGTGTGTATGCCGAGTGAAGGGCTACACAGTGCACTCTTATTGGGACATCTGGATTTAGCCAGCAATCGCACAGATTGACGAGCACCGTTCTGGCAAGTGCCAACATGCCGTGGAAGTCACACTCATTCCCTAGTCTGAGCTGCACAGAGAAAACACTAGGCTTCTCCTTCCATCCAGGACCTCCTACCTGAAGTCACCCTGCCTCCAGGAGAAAGACGGCTGCGTTCCTATTGCAACTGAAGCACAGTTTCTCCTGTAGCACTGCAGGCTTTTGAATAGGCAAGGGCCCAGAGGCCTAGCTAAGACTTTCCCTGGTGAGGCCGTTCACTAGAGGTAGAACACCCTGCCTCGAGAAGTTGATTCAGGGAAGCAACCAGTGTGTACTCTGTGTCTCTTTTGACTTGTTAGAAACCACAGAGATGTATGCTGCCTGTGCCCACGGAAATGGGGGTATGATGGTAATAGCCTTGTTTCCCATTTGGAAACCTCCATTCTTGCTGCCGTGAAGCTCCCTGAAATTCTCTGCTGTGGACAGGCCCCTGGCTATTGTAGGCATTGGTCTGGGGAGAAAATGAGTTTTCTCTGGCTACCCAGTGTGCTTCATACCCAGGGCTGGGACTCATCTTGCCATGCTCTAGAGCTATAAGGAATCTCAACGTCAGTCCTTGCCTCGAGGTAAGGCCCTGAGTAGCCATGCAGAAAGGGAGGCATGCAGCTCTTTCCATGAGCTCTTAGTCGCTGTTCTCCTTTATATTAAAGGAAGTAGCCTTTTCAGCACTCCTAGGACCCTCGGGGCAGCCTCATTTTAGTACCAAGATCACTGAGTACCTCCAGACCCCTGTTGGCTTGCTGAGCAACAACGAGGCCCATAGGTCCCTCGGAGGTCCTCTGTGTCTGCTGAGTCATGGGCAACACACTGCACTCTTTCTTGGGATATCTTGGTTTCACAGCACTCGCACAGGTTCACGAGCACCGTTTTGGCAAGTTCCAACTTGCTGTGGAAGTCGCACACATTCCCTAGTCTGAGCTGCACTGAGAAAAACACTAGGCTTCCCCTTCCTTCCAGGAACTCCTACCTGAAGTCACCCTGCCTCCAGGAGAAAGACGCCTTGCTTCCTATTGCAACTAAAGCACAGTTTTTCCTATAGCACTGCAAGCTTTTGAATAGGCACGAGCCCAGAGGCCTAGCTAGGGCGTTCCTTGGTTGAGGCAGTTCACTAGATGCAGAACACCCTGCCACGAGAATTTGATTCAGGGAAGGAAGCAGTGTGTAATCTGTGTCTCTTTTGAGTTGTGTGAAACCACAGGGATGTATGCTGTTTGTGCCTCGGGAAATGTGGGCATGTTGGTAGTAGCCTTGCTTATCCATTTTGAAAGCTCCAATCATGCTGCCTTGAAGCTCCCTGAATTCTCTGCTGTTGACAGGACCCTGGCTATTGTAGGCATTGGTCTGGGAAGAAAATGAGCTTTCTCTGGCTACACAGGGTGCTTCATTATCCGGGGTGGGACTCATCTTGCCATGCTCTAGAGCTAAAGGGAATCTCAACGTGAGTCCTTGCCTCGAGGTAAGGCCCTGAGTAGCCAGACAGAAAGGGAGGCATGCAGCTCTTTCCATGAGCTCTTAGTCGCTGTTCTGCTTTATTTTAAAGGAAGTACACTTTTCAGCACTCCTAGGCCCCTCGGGTGAGCATCATTTTCATTCCAAGATTTACTGAGATCCTCCACACTCCTGTAGGCCTGCTGAGCAACAACGTGGCCCATATGTCCCTCGGAGTTCCTCTGTGTCTGCTGAGTCATGGGCAACACACTGCAGTCTTTCTTAGGATATCTTGATTGAACAGCACTCGCACAGGTTGACGAGCACCGTTTTGGCAAGTTCCAACTTGCTGTGGAAATCGCGCCCACATTCCCTAGTCTGGGCTGCATTGAGGAAAACACTAGGCTTCGCCTTCCTTCCAGGACCTCCTACCTGAAGTCACCCTGCCTCCAGGAGAAAAACGGCTTGCGTTCGTATTGCAACTAAAGCAGAGTTTTTCCTCTAGCACTGCAGGCTTTTGAAGAGGCACCGGCCCCGAGGCCTAACTAGGGCGTTCCTTGGTTGAGGCCGTGCACTAGATGCAGAACCCCGTGCCTCGAGAAGTTGCTTCAGGGAAGGAACTAGTGGGTACGCTGTGTCTCTTTTGTCTTGTGAGAAACCAGAGTTTTGTATGCTGCCTGTGCACATGGAAATGGGGTCGTGACGGTACTAGCCTTGCTTTGCTCTTTGGAAACCACCATTCTTGCTGCCGTGAAGCTCCCTGAAATTCTCTGCTGTTGACAGGCCTCGACCCACTGTAGCCATGGGTCTGGGAAGAAAATGAGTTTTCTCTGGCTACACACGGAGCTTCAGTGGCCCGGGTGGAACTCATCATGCCATGCTCTACAGCTCAAGGAAATCTCAACGTGAGTCCTTGCCTCGAGGTAAGGCCCTGAGTAGCCATGCAGAAAGGGAGGCATGGAGCTCTTTCCATGAGCTCTTAGTCGCTGTTCTGCTTTACTGTAAAGGAAGTACCCTTTTCAGGACTCCTAGGCCCCTGGGGTGAGCATCATTTTATTCCAATATCTCTGAGTACCTCCACACCCCTGTAGGCCTGCTGAGCAACAACGAGGCCCATTGGTCCCTCGGAGGTCCTCTGTGTCTGCTGAGTCATGGGCAACACCCTGCACTCTTTCTTGTGATATCTTGATTCACAGCACTCGCACAGGTTCAAGAGCCACGTTCTAGCAAGTTCCAACAGGACGTGGAAGTCGCACTCATTCCCTAGTCTGAGCTGCACAGAGAAAAACACTAGGCATCTCCTTCCATCCAGGACCTCCTACCTGAAGTCACCCTGCCTCCAGGAGAAAGACGGCTTGCGTTCCTTTTGCAACTAAAGCACAGTTTTTCCTGTAGCGCTGCAGGCTTTTGAAGCGGCATGGGCCCAGAGGCTTGGCTAGGGCGTTCCTTGGTGAGGCCGTTCACTAGATGCAAAACACCCTGCCTCGAGAAGTTGATTGAGGGAAGCAACCAGTGTGTAGTCTGTGTCTCTTTTGACTTGTTAGAAACCACAGAGATGTATGCTGCCTCTGCCCACGGAAATGGGGGCATGATGGTACTAGCCTTGCTTTCCATTTGGAAAGCTCCATTCTTGCTGTCGTGAAGCTCCCTGAAATTCTCTGCTGTTGACCGCCCCGTGACCACTGTAGGCATGGGTGTGGGAAGAAAATGAGTTTTCTCTGGCTACACACGGAGCTTCACTGGCCGGGGTGGGGCTCACCTTGCCATGCTCTAGAGCCAAAGGGAATCTCCACGTGAGTCCTTGCCTCGAGGTAAGGCCCTGAGTAGCCCTGCAGAAAGGGAGGCATGCAGCTCTTTCCATGAGCTCTTAGTGGAGGTTCTGCTTTATATTAAAGGAAGGACCCTTTTCAGGACTCCTAGGCCCCTCGGGTGAGCATCATTTTGCTTCCAAGATCACTGACTCCCTCCACACCCCTGTGGGCCCGCTGAGCAGCATTGAGTCCCATACGTCCCTCGGAGGCCCTCTGTGTCTGCCGAGTCTCGGGCAACACACTCTACGTTACTTCAGGCGAGCTACATTTCCAGAACCCTCGAACAGCATCAGAACCACATTTCTAGGCAGTCCAACATGCCCTGGAAGTCTTCGACATTGCCCTCGTCTGAGCTGCTCTGAGGAAACACTCTGCTTAGAATTGATCGAGGACCTCGCTCCTGAAGTCACTCTATTCAAGGAGAAATACAGCATCCGAACATGCTGTGTCGCTCACAGGGCAAGCAACGTGAGAACTTGCCTCGAGGTAAGGCCCTGAAATGCTATGCACAAGCAGAGGCGTGTAGCAGTTTCCATGAGGCCGTAGTCGCTGCTCTGCAGCATTTGAACGCCAGTAGGCTTTTTAGGACACCTAGGTGCCTCGTCTGGTAAACTTATTCCCTGCAAGAACACCGAGTACCCTCAGTCTCACCTGGCCATTCTAAGCACTATCCAGGCCAGGAGCTTTCCGACTCACAGTGTGTATGCCGAGTGAAGGGCTACACAGTGCACTCTTATTGGGACATCTGGATTTAGCCAGCAATCGCACAGATTGACGAGCACCGTTCTGGCAAGTTCCAACATGCCGTGGAAGTCACACTCATTCCCTAGTCTGAGCTGCACAGAGAAAACACTAGGCTTCTCCTTCCATCCAGGACCTCCTACCTGAAGTCACCCTGCCTCCAGGAGAAAGACGGCTGCGTTCCTATTGCAACTGAAGCACAGTTTCTCCTGTAGCACTGCAGGCTTTTGAATAGGCAAGGGCCCAGAGGCCTAGCTAAGACTTTCCCTGGTGAGGCCGTTCACTAGAGGTAGAACACCCTGCCTCGAGAAGTTGATTCAGGGAAGCAACCAGTGTGTACTCTGTGTCTCTTTTGACTTGTTAGAAACCACAGAGATGTATGCTGCCTGTGCCCACGGAAATGGGGGTATGATGGTAATAGCCTTGTTTCCCATTTGGAAACCTCCATTCTTGCTGCCGTGAAGCTCCCTGAAATTCTCTGCTGTGGACAGGCCCCTGGCTATTGTAGGCATTGGTCTGGGGAGAAAATGAGTTTTCTCTGGCTACCCAGTGTGCTTCATACCCAGGGCTGGGACTCATCTTGCCATGCTCTAGAGCTATAAGGAATCTCAACGTCAGTCCTTGCCTCGAGGTAAGGCCCTGAGTAGCCATGCAGAAAGGGAGGCATGCAGCTCTTTCCATGAGCTCTTAGTCGCTGTACTACTTTATATTAAAGGAAGTAGCCTTTTCAGCACTCCTAGGACCCTCGGGGCAGCCTCATTTTAGTACCAAGATCACTGAGTACCTCCAGACCCCTGTTGGCTTGCTGAGCAACAACGAGGCCCATAGGTCCCTCGGAGGTCCTCTGTGTCTGCTGAGTCATGGGCAACACACTGCACTCTTTCTTGGGATATCTTGGTTTCACAGCACTCGCACAGGTTCACGAGCACCGTTTTGGCAAGTTCCAACTTGCTGTGGAAGTCGCACACATTCCCTAGTCTGAGCTGCACTGAGAAAAACACTAGGCTTCCCCTTCCTTCCAGGAACTCCTACCTGAAGTCACCCTGCCTCCAGGAGAAAGACGCCTTGCTTCCTATTGCAACTAAAGCACAGTTTTTCCTATAGCACTGCAAGCTTTTGAATAGGCACGAGCCCAGAGGCCTAGCTAGGGCGTTCCTTGGTTGAGGCAGTTCACTAGATGCAGAACACC